>NC_091432.1:176833739-176856134 GCF_964237555.1 Oryctolagus cuniculus | reverse complement strand
TTACTTTTCTGGAGAAAACTATTTCTCCTTCACTTTTAAAGGCTAGCTTTTCTGGATATAATATTCTGGATTTGAAATTTTGTTAACACCTTGAATATATCATCCCACTCTCTTCTGGCTTGTAGTGTTTCCACTGGTAAGTCTGATGTTAATTTATGTGGTTTTTCTTTATATGTAACTTTATGCCTTTCTCTTACTCTTTTTAGGATTCTCTGCTTTACCTTTGGCAATTTGATGACAATATCTTTGGTGAAGAACTTTTTTGGTTGAGTCTGCTAGGGGTCCTTTGGGCTTCTTGTATCTGGATGTCCATATGCCTTTCAAGATATGGGAAATTTTCAACTATTATTTCATTTAGCAGTTTCTCAACATCTTTTTCCTTTTCTTCTCCTTCAGGAGTATTTGTAATACAACTCTTTGGTCATTTAATGGTATCCCATATTTTGTATAGACTTTCTTCATTCTTTTTAATTTTTTAATCTTTATTTTTGTCATATTGGGTATTTCAAAATTATTGTCCTTGAATTCAAGAGGTGGTAGTTGTAGAATATCCTAGAAGCACAATAAAAGTCCACAGGTGAAAGAGATCCAAGATGACTGAATAGGGTGTAGCCACACTAACTTAAGCTCTGTGACATGAAAAGAACAAAGGAAGGACTATATTTCTAGGGGTCTGACAGAAATTTTCAATGAGCACATTAAAAAAAGAGGGAAGACTTTGTAGGACAAGAGGAGAGAAGACAGAGACAATGCTACAGCCAGCCACATCACACAGCCACCTGCTGGCTGTGAGCTGCCACCTTACGTCATGTCAGAAAGAAATCACCACCTACCCCAAGCTCACAGTTTTAGCTGAGAGGGAATTTCACAGTCACACTCTGACTTTTTCCTCAGCCTGGAGAGCTGACTGGGGACTGAGCAACTTCTGGGCTTGGAGCAAGAAAGAACCTACCTGAATTCCACTTCTCAGAACTTAAACCCTCCAGAGTAAAATCTCCTGTATACCTTATAGTCATCCTGTAGGATTGTAGCAGGATAAAATTCACATCCCCTAGTCCTAGGACTAAGGCTACTGGTATTATAAGCCACAGCACCAGTTGGACTCTCTTACCAGGACTCTGTCTATATCACACAGGCCTAGAGCAATAGTAATTTGTACCACAAGCCCCAGAATCACTTAGAATTGCTAGTAGGAGCGCCGTGGCTCAATAGGCTAATCCTCCACCTTGCGGCGCCGGCAAACCGGGTTCTAGTCCCGGTTGGGGCGCCGGATTCTGTCCCGGTTGCCCCTCTTCCAGGCCAGCTCTCTGCTATGGCCAGGGAGTGCAGTGGAGGATGGCCCAGGTGCTTGGGCCCTGCACCCCATGGGAGACCAGGAAAAGCACCTGGCTCCTGGCTCCTGCCAGGATCAGCGCGGTGCGCCGGCTGCAGCGGCGGCCATTGGAGGGTGAACCAGCGGCAAAGGAAGACCTTTCTCTCTCTGTCTCTCTCTCTCACTGTCCACTCTGCCTGTCAAAAAAAAAAAAAAAAAAAAAAAAAAAAAAAAAAAAAAGAATTGCTAGTAGGAAAAGGGAGCAGTCACCACTCTCCCTCAGTACCAACAATATGGCCCTGGCTATCACATTAACCAGGGAGACTGGCACTGAACTCTCTGTGGCCCAAAGCTACACACCCAAGAAAATCCTTATTCATCTCAAAACTATACTTCTATCCCTATAAACTGCAGCAGGCTAGTTCATTGTGTCACTTATAGACACATGAACATTAAGACAAACAAAATCACTCAGAGACTACACTCCCAGGCTCACTTAGACCAAAGTCAAAGCAACAAACAAAGTGATACCCTGCATACCAGATAAACTATAAACTGTTTTACAATAAAACCTTTTAAGAAGAAGGAAAAATACACCAGATGGACTGTTGTCAATGTAGGGACACAGGAGACACGAAGAAGCAAGGTAGCATGACACCTCCAAAAGAACATGATAATCTTCCAGAATTAGATCTTGAACTGAAGGAAATCTATGAATTGACTGATGTAGAATTCAAAATAATGATTGTAAGAAAACAATGAGTTGCAAGGGAACACAGATATGGAAATGAGGAAATTTATGAGTGACATGAAAGGAAATATTACTAAGGAGATAGAACTCATTAAAAAGAACAAATAGAAATTTCAGACATGAAATCTTTAATCAGTGAATGAAAAAATGCCATTAAGAGCTTTAACAGCAGAACAGATCAAGTGGAGGAAAGTCTTGACTTATCTTACTAACCTACTGAATCACTTTTGAGGAGCTACTGGTGAGCAGAAGGCTACTACAAAATGACAAGAAAACAATGCTATTATGTTATGGTGAGGCAGGAGGAACATAGGGGCAGAAAGAAGACCAACGGAAATCAGAAAACTGAGTCAGAGAAAATCCATTTAGCTTTTGGCAAAGTATAGAATGAAGAAATAGTCCTTCTAAGGCAGGAACCTCCTAGAGATTGGGTTTCTGGTTCTAATAACCTCATATAGAGGAAAGCTCCAGGACATCTCAGATGCCCCATTTTTTTCAAAGATACTTACTTCATTTTTGTCATTCTCCCTTGAGTCCCTTTCTTTTGCTCAGAGTCACTGGTTTCGGATCTTCCTGTTTTCCATGAATCATAAATAGTCTGTGATTCTCACCACCCCCATTCTTTAAGAACTAGTCTTGCCAATATCAAATTGCCCAAGATGTTAGGTCAGCAGTTACCCAAAGACTGGCTGTGGCACACGATGAGATTGTCAGGACTATGTGGACAAAAATTGGAATGATTAAGTGAGCCTTGTGTATGCTAAAGGCAATGCATTTGATGCTGGCCATCTTCTATTCTGAGGCTGTATTTCTCTTGCTTGTTGGAGTTTCAATATTTCTCGTGTAATGAAATGATGGTAAGAGTAGATGATTCTCCTTTAAATACTTTAAAAAAATTCTAATGGTTTTTTTTAAATCGACAATTTGAGAAACATTCCTTGTCTACTGGAAAGAATGTGGTGATCCAGTGAGAAATACTGATTAAGACTAAACAATAACCTCTGTAGATGAGATTTTGATATTTTTGATGAAATTCATAGGTTATTTTTAAGATTAAACTAAATTACAGATGTGAAGTTCCTTTTGCAGCAGCCGGTATCCTGTTAACATTTAAGCAATGCACGATTCTTCTTTTTCTGTCTTGACCCTCTCTTTGATATATGTGACAAGTCTGGGTACCATATGACTGTTAACCTACTTGGCCCTGGCTACCAAATGCATGTAGTAACCCCAGGTTTACTTTTGATGACCAAAACATCCCCATGCTTTTACCAACCTTCTCAGTGGGGGTAGTTTCAACATCTAAATGAGAACTATTGTGGGCCCAAGTGGAATTCCTGAGGGGATCTTCTGGTGACCTGTTATAATCTCCACTATCACCATGGATGCACAAACACATGCAGAGGCAGGCGATATTGCCTAGTTTTGCTCACCGAATGTTCACTTTAGTACTGTACTATAATGAGGTAATAATCTGAAATAAGAATGAACATATTGATTGGGCAGTGTCATTCCTCTCATAAATGTATAGAACCTAATAAGTTTTATCACCATTTAATGTTACAACTAGTTAACAGTCTTTATTTAAGGCTTTCCTTTTGCTTTAAGTATTACAATGATAGAATCAAATATTTTCTCTTGTGTCTTAGAGTGTGGTATTAGTATTCAAAAAGTTCATGGAAAATGGAATTAAAAGATAAGTTTGTTTTGGGGCAGAAAATTTGAAATGCTTGCATACCATGGGTATTCAAATATCCCATGCAAAATTCATGTCATTAAAAATTATGCATGGATTTTGATTTTGTTGCACCAAAGTATACTTAACTTTAAACAATTTATTTATTTGAGAGTTAGAGACAAAAGAGAGAGAGAGAGAGAGAGAGAGAGAGAGAGACATTGGGGCCGGCACAGTGGCGCAGCGGGTTAAAGCCCTGGTCTGAAGTGCCAGCATACCATATGGGCACCGGTTCAAGTCCCTGCTACTCCACTTCTGATCCAACTCTCTGCTATGGCCTAGGGAAGCAGTAGAAGATGGCTCAAATCCTTGGGCCTCTGCACTCACATGGGAGACCCGGAAGAAGCTCCTGGCTCCTGGTTTTGGATTGGTGCAGCTCCAGCCATTTTGGCCATCTGGGGAGTGAACCATCAGATGGAAGACCTCTCTCTCTGTCTCTCTGTAACTCTGTCTTTCAAATAAATAAAATAAATATAAAAAAAGAGAGATTTAGACAGAGAGAGCTGGAGAGACAGTTATATGGTTCGTTCTCCAAATGCCTACAATGTCCCCCACCTGGGGGCAAAGCTGGGAACCTAGAACTCAATCCAGGTCTCCTACAAAGGTGGCAGCAATCCAACCAGTGAAGCTGCCATCATTGCTTCCTAGAGCATGCATTAGCATGAAGGTGGAGTCAGGAGCCAGATATCAAACCCAGGTACTCCAACATGGGATGGAAGTGTCATAACTGGCATCTTAATGACTAGCCAAATCATTGCCCCTAAACTTACCTTTTTTTTTAAAAAAAAAAGGTTTATGTATTTATTTGAAAGTTAGAGTCACACAGAGAGAAGGAGAGGCAGAGAGAGAGAAAGAGAGAGATTGATTTTCTATTCGCCAGTTCAGTCCCCAGATGGTTGCAACAGCCTGGGTTGGGCCAGGCCAACGCCAGGAGCCAGGAGTTTTTTCTGGGTCTTCTACAAAGGTTACAGGGGCCCAACCACTTGGGCCATATTTTGATGCTTTTCCCAGGATATTAGTAGGAAGCTGAATCAGAACTGGAGCAGCCAGGACCCGAACCAGTGCCCATTTGGGATGTCAGCATCACAGATGGTGGCTCAACCCACTAAGCCATGATGCCAATTCCCTAAACTTATCTTTTAATGCCATTTTCCATGAACTTGTTGAAATGTCTTCATATGTATTAGAATGTGCCAAAGTATGTAAAACCCCTGATTCAATGTCTCACACATAGCATGTTATTACATGAATGATCATTACCTGGTTTCAGACATATTCCACTGGGGAATGTCTGAAGGAAGCCCAAATAGATACAGTAGAAAATTCCAGGCTCACTAATTTACTACTCATTCACAAATTCCCTCTCCTATCTGCAATACTAAGAAGGGGGGGGGGGTGGCTATTTCTCCCTATTAGATTTCTCTGATTGAATGTTGTGCTTTGTTTGCTTGCTTGCTTTATTTCCCTTTTATGTACTCAAGCTTCTTTTAAATCCATTGTACCTGAGCCTGAGATTTTCTTGGAAGAAGGACATATTGGAGAGGAATAATTTCTGGGGACACACAACTTTTTATTCTTCTACTCCAAATGTGTGGGTGTATACATGTACACACACACAAACACACACACACATGCTATTTATTTATTTATTTGAAAGAGTTACACAGAAAGAGAAGGAGAGGCAGAGAGAGAGAGAGAGAGAGAGAGAGGTCTTTCATCTGATGGTTCACTCCCCAATTGGCCACAACGGCTGGAGCTACGCCAATCTAAGGCCAGGAGCCAGGAGCTTCTTTTGGGTCTCCCACGTGAGTGCAGGGGCCCAAGGATTTGGGCCATCTTCTGCTACTTTCCCAGGCCATAGCAGAGAGCTGGATTTGAAGTGGAGCAACGGGACTTGAACTGGTGCCCCATGGGATGCTGGCACTTCAGGCCAGGGTGTTAACCTGCTGTGCCACAGCACTGCCCTCAACCCACACACTTTCATGTGTATGGGTCACACATCATAGACCATATTGGAACAAACATACACAATACATGAATACATAAACATACATGAGTTTGGGTCACACATCATAGACCATATAGAAACAAACATACACAATGGACATGAATTGACACAGAGTCCAGCTCCATAACAGCTCTTCAATCTGGGTCAGTAGGAAGGGAATAGATATTTATTGCATTAGGCCTGGTACTCAGTCCTTTTAAGCACCTTGTATCATTCTTCCTTAAAAGAACTCTGGGAAATAATTATGGCAGAGTAGAGAAGAGGGAACTTGAAGAGCAGCCTTTGGTGGACACATCCTTAGCTCCTGTTTTCATGTACCTTTCTTGATGCTGATATGTAACAGCACGACTCTCGGAGGCAATTATTCTAAAGATGGAAAACTGAAGTTCAAAGGGGTTAAACCGCTCACTTGAGATATCCAGTGAGAAGTACAGAGGCTGTGTTTTAACCATATTTGTAAGCCTGTGCACTTTCATTGTGTATTACGCATGTTTATATTTTGTTCAGCTTTGAGGACATTGATCACTTTTTCAAGTTCTGCTCTATATTTCTCGTTAGTGTCTTTATATTTATCACTGAACATTTCTTACTCCTTTAGACTCCATTTACTGGCCTGTTTGGTCAATAACAGTTTTTGTGCTTTGCAATGTATTTGTAACTGATTTACTGAAACCCTGAGAGCAGGGGTAGGGAATGTTCAGCTTGTGGGCTTTATACAACCCACAAAATCATTTGGCCTGACCCTGCCAAGGCAACCACAGGCAGGACTCGAAATTCAGTAAGTCTATAGCAGGCTCATTTTTAAGTTTATAATTTTGTATGGCTCACATATGATGTTATAAATATTCAAATGGTCCTTGGCAGAAAAAGGTTTGCCCACCCCTAGAACTCAACATCTTTTTTTTTTTTTTCTCCTCAGTTCTCCAATTGGGTTGTGTTGAAAAATCTTCTTTCCCTGTAGATAGAAGCTCCCTTGATACCATGCTGGATAGATTCTATCAACTTCAGCCACTTTTGTTAGTAAGGCCATCTTATTCCAACACAGGACGTTCAGTTCTGTTCATTTTCAAACTTCAATCTCAATTTTGCTAAGAAGCTCTTCCTTCCCTCTTCCCTTAGGATAGGTGGTACTTGTTTATGGAGAAATGGATGATGTTGTAGTGAGGATGGTGAGGGTCGGAGGAAGCTAGAGTTATTCTTTTTATATTACTGCCTTTCACTCCCCAAAGTAATCATACAACTTAGTTTTCCAGCGATAGATTTTATGCCCATTGTCCTATTGTGCTTATCAACTGCTTTCATTCTCAGTTTTGTCCTGGCTTGTGCAATAAATTATAAGATCATCTTACCCCTATTCTTCTCTCTTCTTCCACTTTTGGTCCACATGGGAGTATGAAGGGAAGGCCAGCTTCTCCTTGGTGAGGGTGTAACACATGTTGAACACTCATCTGTTGAAGACTTCTCTGTTTTGCAGGGATCTGAATATAGCTTTTCTTGTCAGTTGAGTATGTGGTTCTTTTTTTTTTTAAGATTTTATTTATTTATTTGAAAGTCAGGGTTATACACAGAGAGAGAAAGAGAGACACAGAGAGAGATAGAGGACTTCCATCTTCTGGTTCATTCCCCAATTGGCCACAGTGGCCGGAGCTGTGCTGATCTGAAGCCAGGAGCCAGGAACTTCCTCCAGGTCTTTCCATGTGGATGCAGGGGCCCAAGGACTTGGGCCATTTTCCACTATTTTCTTGGGCCACAGCAGAGAGCTGGATTGGAAGTGGAGCAGCCGGGTCTTGAACCAGCACCCATAAGGGATGCTGGCACTGCAGGCGGAAGCTTTACCCACTGTGCCACAGTGCCGGCCCCAAATATGTGGTTCTTGAGAAGACTCAATAGCAGTTTCCTTCTCTAGAGTTTCCTGACTTGGGAACTCTGATTTTAGCTGATTCTCCTCCATATCATATGAGCTCTTGTCTGCTTGGGACACAATGGCTAACGGCTTCCTGCAAGGGGTCCTTCACCCACTAGGAACAAGTAGCCCTTTTGTATCTGTGTTCAGCCATGCTATACTCCCCCAGCACTCCAATGCCTCCTGCTCCTCCATCTTTACACAGGGACTGGAATGGGAGGAGAGGGGTGAGACTGTCTGCTCAGATGCCTCCCGTCAGTCTTGGGGGAAGTGGCTGGCTCATAGTTCCTTGAAAGTAGAATGTGGTGTTCTTATTGGGTCTTAGCTAAATACTTAGCTAAACAATAGGAAAAGTCCTACTTGGTTCATTACCTGTCAAAACCAAACACCAACTTCCATGCACATGGCTGCATATTCCAAATAGACAAAGGAGCCATATTGTCCTGGTGAAGTTCAAGAGGAACTGGCAGTTACCCAGTGTGCATGCAGTTCTGGTCCCAAATCACCTTGATAAGCTGCTTTCTTCCACTGAAAGACTTTAGTTATAATTTAGAAATGGAGTGGGCTCCTTCTTATAATTATCTTGTCAACTAAAAGATTCTTTTCTTGACAAGCTACCTTGACCAATCAATAATATTTCTCAAAAAAAGAGAGAAAAAATGATAGACGAGCTTCTCCTTATTCCTTATCCTGTCTTCAGTCAGCAAGCCAGTTGCGTTTTTCCTATTATTACTTTCAAACTAGCTTAAAATGCCCTCAAGGGTATGGAGCCATGTGTCCGCTGCCTTTGCATTTTTAGTAGCTAACACAATGTCTAACAATTGGTAGTTACTTGAAAATAATTTGTTCAATGGTTACATTGCTCTTTGTGCCATTTATAGTGCCTAGCACCATGTCATGTATATATTAATTACATTCTAATTATTAGTGCGACACTATATAGTCCCTTTGCTGCATTTTTCAGGTTATTTTAAGAGGCAAAAGATTCCTTTCGAGAATGTGCCGTTAACTTCGAAAACTTTGCTTTCTTTGCGGTAATGCCAGAACAAGTCATCGTGGGAAGCTTCTAGAATAGGGCTTAGAAAATTATCTTCACACCTCAGTTTCTTTTAGAGACCCCTGGGACGCCAGTGCTTCTGTTAGGGCAGCCTCAGGAACATTTATTTGTATTAACATCTCTGCGCATGCTCCTTCCTTTGTTCTGTGCCGTTCCTCTTCCCTGCAGCTTCGCAGCACGCCCAGGTAGGGGATGGCCTGGTCAGGAGTCACGCTCAGGGCTCCAGCTCAAGTCATAAATGTGGAAATAACAAAATGTGTTCCCTGAAGCTTTGCAGCATTGTCAGGAAATGGGCTGTTCGCATGGTGCACTTCCACGGATCTGGAAATTCTGCCGAGCTTGGGTTGACTCCAGAAAAAAAGTTTAAAAGTGTTCAGGGAAGAGAGAAATTAAAGCGGGTCATTAGTGGGAGCCACTGGCGCTCCTGCTGAGTTGGAGTCTTGGCTGGCCACTTGGCAGTGAGTAGTGCTGGGGCGTGTGCTGTGTGCTGTGGCGGGCAAGTTTTCTTTTCTAAGGAGTGGGGCTTTGCAAAAACTTTCCTTCCCACATTTTTCAGATCTCAGAAATCTCCATGACACCCTTGGGAAGGGGGCGGGGGCTAGAGTTTCCGGTTGGAAGAAAACAGGACAGAGACACGGCTAAACTCAGAACTGTTTAAGGACTCCTGGATGTCTTAGTACTTAGCCTACCCTGTACCTTCAGCGGATATGTATGCAATAAGTGAAAGGATACTAGTGATTTCTGGGATGCGTGTCATAAAGACAGAGCCAGATTTCAATATTAGGTCTCTTCAGATGCCCTGAGGTATGTAGATGACCTCAGGGCAGGTGAACAGTGGGACTCAGCTCAGTTTTCCTTGATTGTGTTGCTGAGGCACAGCCTTCTTGGTTGTTCTAAACTCTGGTAGGAGCAGTGTGGCATGTGACAAGGTCCAAGTCAGATTTCCAAGCCCTGCAGTTGAGCTATCCTACTCAGGCTCTGAGTTTGGCTGGAGGAACATAAAGTTCAGAGCTTTTCTTCTTTGTGGTTTCCTCTTTTTGCTCCTGGACTGCCAGAGCCATGAGGTCCAGGGAGCTGTGCCGGAGGGTAGGTGGCCCCTAATGCTTTTGCTAACGTAGGCCTTACCGAGGTGAAGCAAAAAGACTGATGGATCCATGGCAGAAACACAGGGGTTTGTAGGTAATTGGTGCCGTTTCTGTCACAGCTTCTCAGGAACCTCTCCAGGAGACTAGAAGGCAGTTTGATCACCAATTAAGTAAAAAGGGAAGCGACTAGAGATTCAAGATTCCTTTAAATGTATTTGATTCTTTTTGCCCATGATACAATTCGGGAGCATTCATTGGGCCCTTTGCTTTATTGCCCAAGAGATTTCCACAGGGAGACTCTCTTAACAGACAATATTTATGCTCATTGCCTGGCTCTGCCACTCACATGCTTTGTGACCTAACCTTTCTGAACTCCTGCTTCCTCAACTGGAGAATGCACATGACAGTAATACTTAAGTCACAGGTTTGTCATTAGGCCTCAATGACTTCATATACATACAAACTCTTCAAAGTAGCACATTTGTGCTATAGTTTTTGTCGTTTTGCCTGAGTGCCATAATCACACTATTTGCCACAGGAGCCAAAATGGGTATTTTTAAAAATTGGTATTTTTGATAGAGCCCTGGGTAGGGGATGGAAAATAAACTAGTTGAACTCTGAATATTTTCTTATAAATCATAGGCTTCCATAAAAATTCTGACTTCAATATTTTGTTACTTGCACAACAGGTCATTGAACTCTTCTCAGTTCTAATTCCTGAAGTACTTTTTGGAGTATAGTGTATTAGTTCTCCATATGAATTTTGAAGGGAATTGGAGTATGTTGGTTAATGGTTTTGAAATCTCAAAATGAAAGGCTATAAATGTCTTTTCAAGTGCACACCTCTTGCACCTCTTCTGTTTTGAGCACTAGTTCTGAAATTGAAGCTGGGATTAGTAAAATGTCAGCAAATGGTTTAGTCTTCTGGAGTAAGTTCTTGCACTGTAAGCACTTTTTTATTTGTCACTAAATTATATAAAAAGGGAGGGGGAACTGGCTCAGATCACCTAGGCAAAGCAATTTTCCATGAACACTGCTATCCCAATGCACAACAGGAAACTTACTGAAAACTTAGCGGGTTGGAGAAAGACAGCGGCTTGCTCAACCAAGAATGTCTAGAGAAGATAGGGAAAGAATAAGGAAGGCACAAAACTACCCAAAGAGTCCTGAATTTAGTACTCTGTATAGAAAAGTTCCTTTGCAGGCCCACCTAGGAATGTCTAGCACTCTCTATGGGGAAATTCAAGCACACACACAAAACATGCACACACCTATTCACATGCGCTCACACACACATCTGGCACTCAAATTGCTGATAACCTAGCCTGAAACTAACATTGGCATGACTTCAGAAGTAATGTTTTTACCAGGATGAACTGTGTTGAACAATTTCTCCAATGTATTAGTCATGCTTTAACTTTAGACACACAGGTTCTCTTTCGTTTTAAACCATTTTAATGTGCACAGCTTTCTGATTTGATCAAGGAAGGAGAATAATATCATTTCTGAATTCCAGAGTTACCCTTGCATTCACGTAATATAAAATCAATCAGATATCATCTACGTCAATGGATTACAGTTAGTAAATTGGTAGACCTATCTTTTATGGGTTCCACTGAATCACCAGAATTGGGAAATCACAGAATTATCTCTATAGAAATAGAAAATGAGAATAATGGTGAAGTCAGTATAATGCTCTGGGCAGGTAAAAACCTATTGTTCTGCCAAATCTATGGTTTACCAAATAAAGTAGGCATTAGAGTACATCTGATATTACTATTTGATCCTTACTTTTATTAGAATTCCTTTTGAAGATCTGTAAGTAATTTTGTATTTTCCCATAAGATTGCAATAAATGTTGAAATGATAACTTTTTTGAGATTCTACTCTGCCAGGCACTATCCTTAGTGGATTTAGCAACAATATTGGTTAGGGTAGTCGTTCTCAATGTGTGAGCCCTGGATGTGTGAGGATCATCAGGGCACTTGTTGGGAATACAAATCATCAGGCCACATCACTGATCCATGGAATCAAACTCTGGAGATGGAGCCTAGTAACATGAGTATTCATAAGCTATCCAAGTGTTCTCACGTATGCTTACATTTGAGAGCTATTGAATTAATGGTAGGTAATAATTGCCACAACTAATGAGTAAGGATCATCATACCCATTTTATAGCTGAGAATACAGAGGCTTAATGAGAATAAATTCACACAGGTATCTATCTTCAAATCTTCTATTTTTTTCTCCCTTTCTATTTTTTTCTATTTTTGTAACCCCTCTGTACAGGTGAATTTGTTTCAAAATGATTTACAAAGAATTTTAGATCTGGAGGTACACAAGTTCAAGAACTAAACACACTATTAGCCCTGAATATGGAGAACTTGTTTTTATCATTAATTTGCAATGCAAATTCAGAAAATGATTTAGAATTTAATTCTCTGATTTGAAATAGGAAAATCATAGTGCATTTCATCATTTGTCTTTTGAGAAACAAAGGGCATGGTTTCCAGGGACCTTGGAGCTCCTCAGATAGTGCTCTGCCTTCAGTTGTCCTTAACTAAGTTCAGAGAAATCTGAAGAGTTGTGTAAAAGTAAAATTTTCTTAATGCAGTATACTTTGAATATACCAGGGAAGTCTTAATATGAATAACGGCAAACCCTAAAAAGCAAAAATAATGTTTCTGTGATATAGACCCTATCCTCCAATATGGTGTGTTTTTTCATGGAGCAATAGAACTGTCTGGAAGCCTAGAACATAGAAAACTTCTTTCAGTGGGAGAAGCGGGACTGGGGATTACATATTTCAGATACACAATGACAAAGTTATTGTTATTATTTTTGGTTCAGGAATTTCAATAGTAAACATGTTTACAGTTGTAAGTTTATAATTATCAAAGCCTAATATCATGGGCTATATCTAACATTTTATTATATTTTTCTTAAAAGCAATAGCCTTCATTTTCCAAACATAGCATGCACTATTGTTCATATAGAATCTCTCTTACATACTTTTTAATCAAAAATTTTACCTTGGGTTACACACAAGAAAAGCACAATACTCCTTAAATTAGATTCTAAGCTTTATGTGCACGGTTTCTTTTTTCCTACCCCAGTGTTAGCTGCAAAGAGAGAAAGATTTTATTTTATTTTTTTTTCCAGAGTAAGGGAAAGGATTTATTGGGAGAAACCCAACAGACTAGAGAGAAAGGGTGAAGAAGGAAAAGAGGGAGATGAAGAGCATAAGAGAGAGATCCAGAGAAACAGAGAGATGGAGAGAAAAGAGATGGAGGGAGAGGGATCAAGAGATGGAGAGAGAGGAGACAGAGAAAGAGCCATGTGTTCAGGAACAGGTCCTTTTAAAACTTTGCTGGGGGCGGGCAGGGAAATAGGAGCAGCAAATCCCGTTAGGATGGGGGTGGAACTGACACTGGTGGTTGGGCCATGTGGCCACCTGGCTTCCAGCAGTGGCAGCCGGGGCTAGGGCCTAGGATGGTGTCGGGGTGTAGATCGCGCCATAGAAAAGACTGCGCCATTTTACTAACATTCCTCCCTTTTGTTTTTTTATAAAGCAGAAGTTGTATGGGATTACATTAACCGAAAAAGTCTAGGAGGGGTAGAGGGAAGATGAGCTACTTCCTCCTTACATGGAGCGACGAGATACTCTCTGCTGGCATAGGGTGATGTCTCAAGCTGCTGAGAGAGACACATTTTACACAATCATGCCAGGTTTTTTAATCAATTGATTGTAGATCAATTAAGATAGATGTAAACTTATGTTTTAGGGGAAAAATGCCTAAATACACTTGTGATTAGAATCCATGTTTTTTTTTTATTTTTTTTTATTTTTTTTATTTTTTTGACAGGCAGAGTGGACAGTGAGAGAGAGAGACAGAGAGAAAGGTCTTCCTTTGCCATTGGTTCACCCTCCAATGGCCGCCGCAGCCAGCGTGCTGCGGCTGGCGCACCGCGCTGATCCGAAGGCAGGAGCCAGTTGCTTCTCCTGGTCTCCCATGGGGTGCAGGGCCCAAGGACTTGGGCCATCCTCCACTGCACTCCCTGGCCACAGCAGAGAGCTGGCCTGGAAGAGGGTCAACTGGGACAGAATCCGGCACCCCGACCGGAACTAGAACCTGGTGTGCCAGCGCCACAAGGTGGAGGATTAGCCTATTGAGCCATGGCGCCAGCCAGAATCCATGTTTTTAAAGTACTACTCCCCTATGTTTAAAAGCTTACAGTTACAAAGGGTGATACTTTTTTGAATTTTAGAAGCATAGAAAGTCAAAATGAGGATTCACGTTTCCAGACGGTCTCTGGTTAAATCTGTTTAGCGTTTACTATGTTGAAAGAGAAGATGCTTTCAGAAGCCACAGAGAATGGAAACACTGGGAGGTAGACATTAAAAGCCCAAACACTTGCTAGGAAGGAACACATGCAACATGGTCTGGGTGAAAGGTAGTGGAGAAGTGGGGTGGAGGAAGGGAGGACGGTGGCAAAGCTGATTTCTCAACCAAGGGGACGTCGTCTCGGAGCTCCAGTGGAGATTTCAGCCAGAAGTTTTTTTTTTTGTTTCTTTTTAGAAATGTGAATTTCCATGTGAACACTCTTAATTTTCAAGTGTCAATGCAAAGGCTTTTACAACAATATTGTGTCTGAAATGGAAATTACATGAAGCTCATTTGCGGGCTGTGTTTGGCTGGTGTGTTGGCAGTTTTACTGTTCCAGTTGTGGTGGTGGTGGTGTGTGTGTGAATGCAGGTATGTGCTGGCAAGATAGAGCAGTAGTATTGATGGGGTCATATTTACTGAGTTGATGAACTATATTTGTGTGTAACAAATAACTGGAAGCAAGTATGACATGGTCTTGAGGAGGAATGAGCCCATCTAAATTTCATCTTAGCCCGCTCCTGACAGTATATTCTCATGGACTCATGAAAGAGATAATTTAGGCCATTCTTCATTATTTTGGCTAATGAGGGTCTTATCAGTGGCTAGCATATAACCACGAATGAACTCCCAAGAGCTTACCTGAAGTTAATAACCTCTTAATTGGTTTCAAGTTATGTTGGCAATGTATGCAACCACAATTTTATATTTATAATTGAATTGTCCAGTAAGCATTCTTAGGGCAAGACTTCACCATAAAATGTGAAAGTAGGGACAAAATTCCCTTTTAATTTTCCCTCTGTTGGGGAGACCTACATAATTCAGTCGTGGCAGTGTTATGCTACTTGTGGTTGGTGTGGTTCCTTTTGCTCATAAAAATAAAAACCATCTCACATCATCTCTCTTCGACTGTCTCGTAAATGTAAATCAAAGAGGGGAAAAAGCTATAAAATAAACACAAATACCTCTAGATAGGCTAAGAAATAATGGACTGGAATTATTCCTTAAGGTACTTAAGCACAGCATTTTGCATAACAGGCATACCTCTCTTTAGTCAATAGAGGGATTCCTGAAAAGTTGGTTGTAAATCAATTTTGCTAAACTAAATCATATTTTAAATGCATTAGATGAATTTGCTATTTAGAAGACGGCAAGTATAACTCTTTTTGGAAAGCAAAAAAATCTTTTTAAAAATGAAATCTCAATTCTAATATATCTTTGCACCCAGTTCCTGGAGCCATTGAGTAAATTTGTTTCAACTATGGCACTCACGTTGTTTATTTCTGTAGCACACTGGGCCTGCAGATCTCAGAAGTCTTAGTGAGTAATGTGTTTGGAGTGTTGCTTTTGGATTTAACTTAGATTTACATATACACAATGACTTGACTTTAGTACAGAAATGCCTAATAAGTTTGCAAATCAAATCAATTTATGAGCAGCAGAGGGGGTATGTTTGAGTCAAGGCTCTTGGGGTTGCCTGTGTAACACAGGGTTTAAGTGGGATTTATGCAGGGGAGAAGAAATACCTTTTCTCCTTATCTTAGGGTCATGGCTGAGGCCCCTCTAACAAAAGACAGATTAACAAGTAAAAAGCATACAGATTTATTTAATGTAAGTTTTATGTGACAGGGGAGCTTCATGAAGAAACAAAGACCCAAAAAGAATCCGGGAAACCTGTGTGTTGTTATGATATGTTGATGAAGTTGATGGTTGTGGAGAAGCATGATTGAACAAGAAAGGTAAGATCCAATGGTAATAAACCGGGAAGAACTTAGCAAGGCCCCTTTGTTGAGAGTCTCCTCTGTATTCTTGTGTCTTCAGAGATCAGGCTGTTCCTCCTGGTACAGTGTGGACACCTCTCACATGGGGGTCTTACAGCCTGCTGCACTAGAAGGTCAGAGAATTTTGTTTTTAAGATTTATTTTATTTATCTTAAAGTCAGAGTTACACACACACACACTCTCTCTCTCTCACACACACACACACACACAGAGAAAGAGAGAGAGAGAGAGGTCTTCCATCCTCTGGTTCACTCCCCAGATGGCCACAACGGCCAGAGCTGCACTGATCTGAAGCCAGGAGCCACGAGCTTCTTCCAGGTCTCCCACATGGGTGCCGGGGCCCAAGGACTTGGGCCAGCTTCTATTGCTATCCCAGGCCATAGCAGAGAGCTAGATCGGAAGAGGAGCAACCAGGGCTAGAACCGGTGCCCATATGGGATGCCAGCACTTCAGGCCAGGGCTTTAACCCACTGCGCCACAGTGCCAGCCCCAGATCAGAGAATTCTTTCCAAGTTTTATGGCCTGTTTCATGAAAGAAGAATGGGAAAAGGTCTCACTGCCATAATTTAGTGGTGTGTGTCCTGAACCCTGCCAGTTCTAGTTGTGTGAACTGAACCCCCTCGGCCCCCTGACTTCTACTGAGATGGCCTTTAATCCTTTTTTCACACTATATAGAAATTAAAAGGTTCAGACCAAGAGATCATGCTTACTTCTGCTTTTGGGCACCTGCTCCCTTTTATGCTGATTTAATTCTTTAACATAATAAACAGATATAAAATTTAGCCTATTGCTCAGTTTCAAAAAAAAATTCACATGTGAACAAACAAAGCATGAGCAAGTACAGAGAACAGAAGGGCAGGATGTAGACAGAGCAGTGTTTTCATTTCAGCAACACAGAGTTTCAAATTGAGCGCTAGATATCACCATTCTTAGATTAGCCCAACAACTCTCCCACCAGGGGATTGCCAGTGTGCTCTGTGAAGCCTTTTTGCCTCAACCCATTTATTCGCTGTTTTTATTTCTTCCCCCTGCTTATTTCTTCTCTTCATCCCTTCTCTTTTAGCAGAAAAAAATTCTGTTCATGCAGAGGAGTTAAGTGTTTGGTTTTGTTGCCTTAACACCTGCTGTGTCCTCAGATCTCACCTTTTAACCCCAGCAGTTCGTCAAGATATTTCCCCAAACAAAGAAAATTTCCTCTCTGGACATTGTCATATAATAAAACTTTCACCTCCCTGTTGTAAGAAGCATTTGTATCCCACTCAAATTAATTTAAGCAGAATTAATAAACCCTTAGAAATGATTGTTCGGTCAGAGGGCCATTTCCCAGAACACTGGAGTAGAAGAGAGGTTGACCCCCGTAGGTCTGGAAGGTGGTCAGGTGCTGAGTCAGCTGTCCTCCCAGTATTTTCTTGCTTTTTCTGGGGTCACTTGTATTATATTTAGTATTCACACTTGGTCATTTCTCTTGGGAGATGGGCTATTCCTGCTTCTTCATAAGCATGGCAGCCTCACAGCTCTCAAATTCACGTAAGCTGGTTCTGGACAGCAATTCAGATTCTCAAGTGTCAGGTTCACTTCCAAATTCCCTGGAGAGAAAATCTGGTTGGTAGCCTTGGATTTGATGCCCATTAGGCATGAGAGGCACAGGGTCAGGTTGTAAAAACAAAAGATGTCTCTTGGGGTTATGGGAGGGGTAAGGGGGTGGGAAGGGGCAGTCTTGGAGGAAGAGAATGAGCTGAGTTCATTCCCAAAATAGGAGTCAGTTGCCAACTAAACCCTAAATAATTACAGCCCATTTGAGCTTCAGGTATTATTTCAGTGTGGCATTATAACCAGGTATCCAACAAAGTCCAGAGTATGACCACGTGATGGGAGCTCCTGAAAGTAAAAGAAGGCAAGACAGCAGAGAAGAACCTCAACTTCTACCTAGCAGGCCACACAAAGTGGAGCAATATTAAAGGAAACAAATGGTGAAAAGGAATTGGGGTGCAGACATAAATTAATTTAATTTTACCTATGAAAAACAGAGAGTAAACTCCTTCATGCACTGAGTGTCTTAGGAGATAATGAGATTGTAAAGAGTATAAGAACAGCAGCAAACCAGACCCAAATCTAGTAGGAGAAGAGAAATAATTAAAATCAGAAAAGAAATCAACAGGATTGAATCCAAAAAAACATTACAAAACATCAGCCAAACAAGGAGCTGGTTTTTTGAAAAAATAAACAAAATTGACATCCCATTGGCCCAACTAACTTAAAAAAAGAAAAGACCCAAATCAATAAAATCAGAGATGAAAAAGAAAATGTAACAACACACACCACAGAAATAAAAAGAATCATCAGAAATTACTACAAGGACTTGTATGCCAGCAAACAGGGAAATCTATCAGAAATGGATAGATTCCTGGACACATGCAACCTACCTATATTGAACAAGGAAGACATAGAAAACCTAAACAGACCCATAACTGAGTCAGAAACTGAAACAGTAATAAAGGCCCTCCCAACAAAGAAAAGCCCAGGACCAAATGGATTCACTGCTGAATTCTACCAGACATTTAAAGAAGAGCTAACTCCAATTCTTCTCAAATTATTCAGAACAATCAAAAAAGAGGGAATCCTCCCAAATTCTTTCTATGAAGCCAGCGTCACCTTAATCCCTAAGCCGGAAAAAGATGCAGCATGGAAAGAAAATTACAGACCAATATCCCTGATGAACATAAACGCAAAAATCTCAATGAAATTCTGGCCAATAGAATGCAACAACACATCAGAAAGATCATCCACCCAGACCAAGTGAGATTTATCCCTGGTATGCAGTGATGGTTAAATGTTCTCAAATCAATGTGATATACCACATTAGCAGACTGCAGAAGAAAAACCATATAATTATCTCAATAGATGCAGAGAAAGCATTTGATAAAATACAACACCCTTTCATGATGAAAATTCTAAGCAAATTTGGTATAGATGGAACATTCCTCAACACAATCAAAGCAATTTATGAAAAACCCACGGCCAGCATCCTATTGAATGGGGAAAAGTTGGAAGCATTTCCACTGAGATCTGGTACCAGACAGGGATGCCCACTCTCACCACTGCTATTCAATATAGTTCTCGAAGTTTAGCCAGAGCCATCAGGTAAGAAAAAGAAATTAAAAGGATACAAATTGGGAAGGAAGAAGTCAAACTATCCTTCTCTGCAGATGATATGATTCTTTATTTAGGGGATACAAATAACTCTACTAAGAGACTATTGGAATTCATAGAAGAGTTTGCTAAAGTAGCAGGATATAAAATCAATGCACAAAACGCAACAGCCTTTGTATACACAGGCAATGCCATGGCTGAGAAAGAACTTCTAAGATCAATCCCATTCACAATAGCCACAAAAACAATCAAATACCTTGGAATAAACTTAACCAAGGACGTTAAGGATCTCTACGATGAAAATTACAAAACCTTACAGAAAGAAATAGAAGAGGAGAGCAAAAAATGGAAAAATCTTCCATGCTCATGGATTGGAAGAATCAATATCATCAAAATGTCCATTCCCCCAAAAGCAATTTACAGATTCAATGAAATATCAATCAAAATACCAAAGACATTCTTCTCAGATCTGGAAAAAATGATGCTGAAATTCATATGGAGGCACAGGAGACCTCGAATAGCTAAGGCAATCTTGAACAACAAAAACAAAGCCGGAGGCATCACAATACAAGATTTCAGGACATACTACAGGGCAATTGTAATCAAAATAGCATGGTAGGCCGGCGCCACGGCTCACTAGGCTAATCCTCCGCCTTGCGGCGCCGGCACATGGGGTTCTAGTCCCAGTCGGGGCGTCAGATTCTGTCCCGGTTGCCCCTCTTCCAGGCCAGCTCTCTGCTGTGGCCAGGGAGTGCAGTGGAGGATGGCCCAAGTGCTTGGGCCCTGCACCCCATGGGAGACCAGGATAGGTACCTGGCTCCTGCCATTGGATCAGCGCGGTGCTCAGGCCGCGGCGGCCATTGGAGGGTGAACCAACAGCAAAGGAAGACCTTTCTCTCTGTCTCTCTTTCTCACTGTCCACTCTGCCTGTCAAAAAAAAAAAAAAAAAAAAAAAAAAAAACAGCATGGTACTGGTACAGAAACAGATGGATAGACCATTGGAACAGAATAGAAACATCAGAAATCAATCCAAACATCTACAGCCAATTTATATTTGATCAAGGATCCAAAACCAATCGCAGGAGTAAGGACAGTCTATCCAATAAATGGTGCTGGGAAAACTGGATTTCCACGTGCAGAATCATGAAGCAAGACCCCTACCTTTCACCTTACACAAAAATCCACTCAACATGGATTAAAGACCTAATCTATGACCGGACACCACCAAATTATTAGAGAACATTGGAGAAACCCTGCAAGATTTAGGTACCTCAAAGACTTCTTGGAAAAAACCCTGGAAGCACAGGCAGTTAAAGCCAAAATTAACATTTGGGATTGCATCAAATTGAGAAGTTTCTGTACTGCAAAAGAAACAGTCAGGAAAGTGGAGGCAACCGACGGAATGGGAAAAAATATTTGCCAACTATGCAACAGATAAAGGGTTAATAACCAGAATCTACAAGGAGATTAAGAAACTCCACAACAACAAAACAAACAACCCACTTAAGAGATGGGCCAAGGACCTCAATAGACATTTTTCAAAAGAGGAATTCCAAATGGCCAACAGACACATGAAAAAATGGTCAGAATCACTAGCAATCAGAGAAATGCAAATCAAAATCACTATGAGGGTTCACCTCACTCCGTTTAGAATGGCTCACATACAGAAATCTACCAATAACAGATGCTGGCGAGAATGTGGGGAAAAAGGGACACTAACCCACTGTTGGTGGGAATGCAAACTGGTAAAGCCACTATGGAGGTCAGTCTGGAGATTCCTCAGAACCTGAATATAACCCAGCCATCCCACTCCTTGGAATTTACCCAAACGAAATTAAATTGGCAAACAAAAAAGCTGTCTGCACCTCAATGTTTATTGCAGCTCAATTCACAATAGCTAAGACCTGGAATCAACCTAAATGCCCATCAACAGTAGACTGGATAAAGAAGTTATGGAACATGTACTCTACAGAATATTATACAGCAGTAAAAAACAATCAAATCTGGTCATTTGCAACAAAATGGAGGAATCTGGAAAACATTATGCTGAGTGAATAAGCCAGTCCCAAAGGGACAAATACCATATGTTCTCCCTGATTGGTGAGAACTAACCGAGCACCAAAAAGGAAACCTGTTGAAGTGAAATGGACACTATGAGAAACAGTGACTTGATTGGCCCTTGTCCTACTGTTGATGTACAACTTAATACTTTATCCCTTTTAGTATTTTTTGTTCTACTTAATACTATTGGTTGAACTCTGTAATTAACACACAATTATTGTTAGGTGTTTAAATTTAACTGAAAAGTGATCTCTGTTAAGTATAAGAGTGGGAATAAGAGAGGGAGGAGATGTACAATTTGGGACATGCTCAATCGGACTTGCCCCAAATGGTAGAGTTAGAAATGTGCCAGGTGATTCCAATTCAATCCCATCAAGATTGTATGTACCAATGCCATCTCACTAGTCCCAGTGATCAATTTCAGTTCACAATTGATCACACTGATAGGTCTAAGAATCAAAGGGATCACATAAACTATACTAGTGTCTGCAAATACTAACTGATAGAATAAAAAAGGGAGAGAACAATCCAACATGGGAAGTGGGATACACAGCAGACTTATAGAATGGCAGGTGTCCTAAATAGCACTCTGGTCTCAGAATTAGCCCTTAAGGCATTCAGATCTGGCTGAAAAGCCCATGAGAGTATTTTAGGCATGGAAAGCCAAGACACTCTGTCAAAAAAAAAAAAAAAAATGACCTAAATGAAAGATCTCTGTGAGTGAGATCCCAGTAGATAAAACAGGCCATCAAAGAAGGAGGTACCTTTCTCTGAAGGGAGGAGAGAACTTCCACTTTGACCACTTTGACTATGACCTTATCTAAATAAGATCAAAGTCAGTGAACTCAAAAGGCTTCCATAGCCTTGGCAACTCATGACAAGAGCCTAGGGAGATTACTGACACCATAAACAAGAGTGTCAATTTGTTAAGTCAACAACAGGAGTCTCTGTGCACTTACTCCTCATGTAGGATCTCTGTCCTTAATGTGTTGTTCAGTGTGAATTAATGCTATAACTAGTACTCAAACAGTATTTTACACTTTATGTTCTGTGTGGGTGCAAACTGTTGAATTCTTAATATATACGAAATTGATCTTCTGTGTATAAAGATAATTGAAAATGAATCTTGATGTGAATGGAATGGGAGAGGTAGTGGGAGATGGGAGG
>NC_091432.1:176742187-176833539 GCF_964237555.1 Oryctolagus cuniculus | reverse complement strand
ACCAGAGTTCAGATATTTCATCTTTTTTTTTTTTTTGACAGGCAGAGTGGACAGTGAAAGAGAGAGACAGAAAGGTCTTACTTCTGTTGGTTCACCCCCCAAGTGGCTGCTATGGCCGGCGCGCTGCGCTGATCCGAAGACAGGAGCCATGTCTTCCTCCTGGTCTCCCAGGAGGACTTGGGCCATCCTCCACTGCCTTCCCGAGCCACAACAGAGAGCTGGACTGGAAGAGGAGCAACTGGGACAGAATCCGGCGCCCCGACCGGGACTAGAACCCGGGGCGCCAGCGCCGCAGGCAGAGGATTAGCCAAGTGAGCTGCGGATATTTCATCTTTTTTAAAAAGATATTCTCCTTTATCTGGATAAATAGAAATCACAGAGGCTAATGAACTCTAACACAGATTCCTAGCTGCCAGTCTACTTTCGATTACTTGACATTAAATCTGTCATTTTTACAAATGGAATTATAAGTCTGGAATCTCAAAGTTCGGGAAAAATATTTTGGAGGAAAAAAATTCACAAATCTCTCATATAACTCTCCTTTTAAAAGTTGAGTATGTTTTTTAGTAATTTTTAAACAAAACATTTAACTTTTACAGCAAATAGAGAATAATGAACACGAATAAAATGAAAGAGTCGTCTTTTTACTTCATCAGGAAGATGAATTGTCTGGTGTACTTGAGCTTGAATGTTCCTAGGGCCCAGGTCACATGAAGACATTATCATCACCTCATTGTTCAGAGCACCTGGCTAAGGCACGTGGGGTGTGAACAACTGCTGAATGACAAACGCTGTGAACACGGGCCTGCCTTGCCTAATTATACAGCTGTCATGATGCAGTGGGCAATTTTTCTTTCCCGAGTCTCCTCCCCTCTGCCCAGCTTCAAACCACAAAGGAAAGAGAAGAATCCACAGACCTCTGCATTAGGGCTTTTAGAGCAACCGCAATGCAATCAAAGTATCAGGCTGCAGGAATGGCAGAAACCATTTCTAAAATATGGTTGACCCATATGTTACACTTTAGTTTTCATATAGGTCAGCCGGGGCTGCTGTTCACTGGACTCACATTTGAAATGGTGATGACTAAGGCTCAATTCTAGCTTGTTCTGCTGTCTCCATTCCTAATTTTGTCTCCCAGCTCCTTTATGTTGTCAGAAAGACTGTGAATCTGTTAGGTCACACAGAGTTGGGGTGGCAATGTTCCCATAGGAAGCTTAAGCCCTGTACCCTCTGGGATGTTGTTGGGATTGGGGCAGGATTGGAAGGAGCTCTAAAATATGATGAGAGGGCAAAGCAATGTGAATCTAGGGAATTAAACTAATTTTTTAAGGGCTAAAGACCAACCTATGCATGAAACGTCATCTTTGGGATTCATTGTAAACATCTTATGAGGCTAAATAATCAAAAGTCACAGCACCTGTGAAGAGTATAAAAAGTCCATCAGAATATGTCATGCGGTACAGTAAAAATTTATCAGAATTGTGATTATGTCCAAAAATGCATAGAGGGTTGTAAACAAACTTTGCAGTAAAATTATTTATTTTCATTTTATTGGAAAGGTG
Organism: Oryctolagus cuniculus; assembly: GCF_964237555.1. NCBI lineage: Eukaryota > Metazoa > Chordata > Mammalia > Lagomorpha > Leporidae > Oryctolagus > Oryctolagus cuniculus. The sequence continues at coordinate 176,831,977 of NC_091432.1, read as the reverse complement.
GAGACACTGAGAGGGAGGGAGGGAGAGAGGAAAGGGAGGGAGGTGGGAGAAAGAGAGAGAAAGAAAGAGAAAAAGAAATGGAAACAGTTTTCCATCTGCTTGTTCAATCCCTAAATGCCCTGAAAAGCCAGAGCTGGATGAAACTGAAGCTAGGAGCCCAGAACTCAATCCAGGTGTCCTACATTGGTGACAGGGAGCCGGGTACTTCAGTCATCATTTGCTGCCTCCCAGCCTACACATCAGGGGGCACTTGAACAAGGCACTCCTTATGGGATGTAGGTGTCCCAAGCAGTGAGTCAACCAGTGCGCAACTCTAGTCCCAAATTTTAGATTTTTTGATGTTTTCTCCATTTCTATTGAATTATATAGTGCCAGAACAGTTGCATGTCACTTAATGACCATATAGTTACTAAGAAATATGTTATGTGATTTTGTCTTCCAAACATCAAAGTCTATGTGTACACAGACTAAGACAGTTATACTGGTGGGTGATATGGAGCTTATGGAACCACTGTTTTGTATGTGGTCTGTCATTGAGGTGTCATGATATAGTCTGTGACTGTGTAGTCAGTATAATATGCATATAATATAGATTCAGAGCTGGCTTTTGGGACTCATCTCAGAGGTTTCATGGTAAAAGGTAACACTGGAGATGATAATTGCCTCCTGACATTGGTTTTAAAGCACTCTGCAGATGACCTGGTTTTAAGATCCTGGATAGCATAATCTATGTATTCTATTTTCTTTTATATTATTACTACCCATTACTATATTCTATATAAAAGAGAAGCTTCACAAACACTTGGCAATTAGCACAATGTGTTTTATTGAAGTCACAATGTCAACAGACATAGTATTATCTGGGTATCCACTTAATGTAAACTTACTAAGATTCTCTTTTTTTTTTTCCCAGAATTTTTGCTCAGTCCTGGAAGGTATTAAATTGTAAGAAATTATTAGGTTTGACAGAAGCTATGTGATTGATGGGTAGAAAGATAATATGTAGAGACACACAGAATAGAAGGTTAAATTTCTTATATAAGCTGCTATACCTTTTCTTTCTTTTTAAAAATGACTTATTGATTTATTTGAAAGGCAGTTCTCAGAGAGGGAGAGGCAGAGAGGTCTTCCATCTATTGGTTCACTCCTCAAATGGCTTCAGTGGCTGGGGTTGGGCCAGTTAGAAGTCAGAGCCTGGAATTCCATCCGTGTCTCCATTGTGGATGCAGGGGCCCACTTCTGTTTTCCCAGGCAATTAACAGGGATCTGGATCAAAAGTGGAATACCCAGGACTCAAACTGGTGCTCATATGGGAGGATGGCATCATAGACAGAGGCTTTATCTGCTTTGCCACAATACTAGCCCCGCTCCCTCACATTTTTAAAAACATTTTTTTGTTTGAAAGGCAGAGTTACAGAGAGAGGGCAACACATTTTCTATACTTCCCCTCTTTGCATGTCTATGATCTGATTTTACTCTGATTTAATCTCATAATAGATCAAAGCCTGTGAATACAGAGGTCCACATTCCATTCTTTTTAAAAAAAGTATTTACATTGAGAACAGTACCACTTTTTAATTTCTTTTTTAAAAAATATTTATTTATGTATTTGAAAGAGTTACACAGAGAGGAGAGGTAGAGAGAGAAAGAGAGATCTTCCAACTGCTGGTTTACCCCCCTGTTGGCTGCAATGGCCAGAGCTGTGCTAATCTGAAGCCAGGAGCCAGGAGCTTCTTCCAGTTACCCATGCAGTTGCAGGGGCCCAAGGACTTGGACCATCTTCTATTGCTTTCCCAGGCCATAGCAGAGAGCTGCATCGGAAGTGGAACAGTCGGGTCTCGAACCGGCATCCATATGGGGTGCTGGAGCTTCAGGCCAGGGCATTAACCCGCTGCACCACAGTGCTGGCCCCTTTAATTTCATCTCCAGGGAGTTTTGATGACTTCAACATTCTTAGCTTCTCTTGCAGCTGAAAGAAGCCACATTACTAAGCTAGGGCCAATGTTAGGTGTAATATTAGACAGTGTATTTTAAAGAGCATGTGCACATAGTTCCATGCTCCCTCCTCCATTCTCCTGCCTGGAACACAGCTTAGATGGGTGCAGTCTTAGCCACTTTTTTTTTTTTTATATCAAGAATACACCATTTTTTAGGGAAGGCAGAGGGATGCTATGAAAGGTGCCACCACATCAGCTCTGGATGTCTAATTTCTGATTTCTTCTTGTTTAGAAAGAGTAACCTTTTGTTGCCTTGAAGTAAGCTTGTTGTATATTTCTGTAACATACAACTGGCTCTAATTCTGCTACTTACTCTCTGCTGCTTTTTGCCAGTATTAATATTTAGTTACCTCTCTGCAAGAGAAGACATAGAAAATTAAAAAATTCCTGAAAAGCAATGTTCATCAGTACTGACAGCTGGGAAAAAAGAGCTAAAGTATCAGAAACCCTGAAACGTTCCTACCGGATTCCATGGAGGTCAACGCACACTCGCCCTCCCCTGCCTGCCCTATCTGGAATACTCCCTCTGAGCTTTGTGACTTTGTGAGAAGCTAGTGAAGAAACCTCAGGCCTTATGGCCAAGTTTAGAACCGGGAGAGAGCCAGACTGCAGACAGGGAATGTTTCAGAGTGATGGAGAAAGCAGCAGTGGGAGCCTCTCTCCCCCCAACTGCCAGCGGAAGTGGGGGCTGGGTGCCCGGATGAGCTGAGCAGAAGCCCCCAAGCGGCTCTGTGGCAGTGGCTCTGGAAGAGTCATTTCCTGAGACTGCAAGGATCTTCACTGAAGCAGCAGGGAGGAGCTGCCTGGAGAAATCTGACGGGCAAATCCGCAGAGCTGGTCAGCAATGCCGAAATGCCAACTGTACCGTGACAGTAGTTACAGAAGAGCAGCTTCCTGAACCGCACCTTCCGGGGCTGGAGCTGCTCATGACAACTGAGCCTCGAGACTTCAGGGCACTGGAAGCAAAGGGCTGACCCTGAAGGAATCTATCCTTGAGCCATCAGGGAAAGATTCCTGCTCCTGGAGGGAAGCTGCCGGCAACCTGACCTAGCCCTGATAGAGGGGCTTTACTGTGTTGATTTATTTACATTTCTATGCAGAAGGATGCTTTGTGTTGGAACCCTCCCTTCCCACCTCCAGTATTTCTAGACGCCACCTGTGTGCCTGTGTCCCTCAAGATGGTGTGTCACTGGTCTTGCCTTAAGCCCAACTCTTTTGCAATCTGAAATATGTTCTCAAAGTGCAAAGCAAGAAGCATTTCTTATCCTATTTCTGGGAAATACCAGTCCTGCACAGACATTTTAATATTTCAATATGAGAAACTGTGGGGGAGGGAAAGTGACCATTCTTATTCCATCCAAGCAGTTCTGACATATTTCTCCTGGAGTACCTCATTCCCCTGGCACTCATCTGAATGGGTTTACATTTAGGACTTCTTTGTAGTTGTCATCCTAACTCTCCATAGAATAGACAAATACTTTCAAAAAGAAAGAAAGAAATTTGCTTAGTCACTAACCGTGTGGCACCTCTAGTTGCCTGATTTCCACATCTTCCTCTTCTATGGTTTGATCCTTTGTTGCAATGGAGCACATTTACAAGTGGGTTTCTTCAAAAAGGAGCATGGTAGATGGTATTTTTAGGCCTTGACTGCTGAAACTATTCTTATTCTGCTTTGATATTGGATAGAAAATTTGGCTGAAATCAGGATTCTGGCATGAGAATCTTTATGAACAGGATTTAGGCCTTGCTGCTACCACACTTACCTCCCCAGTATACAGGTTTCTTTCATCCTCCATCCTTCCACGTTTCTCTGTGGACCAATTATGCCCTTCTCTTTATCCCGAGTATTCTGAAATTCCAGAGATTTCTTGTTGTGGGTCTATTCACCTGCTGTTCAGATGTTAGGCCTCCAAAACCCTTCTCTGATTCTTTACCTGTTTGCCTTCTGTTTTTATTCATTTATTTCATGTTTGCTTTCCTTTTTGGAGATTCCCACAGTTGTTCTTCCCTTCTGTTTCAACTCTTTAACTGTACTCTGAAAGTTCCTCCTAAGAATAGCAGCATATTATTCCATGATGAGAAAATCTGATTACTTTGACACTACTGATGCCTTTAAAAAAATTTTTTTTTCTGCTTGTGGCATTGTCTCTGCTTCCTCCGAGTGTATCTTTGGTGTTTATTGAGGCAAGTCTTCCCTTTCTTGAATGAGTAATGAACCTTGGTGGTGTGTCCATACTGCAAAGGAAGACAGGAATTCCTGAGTGCACGGCCATGCCTGTGTGCTGGTGGCCCCTCAGTGTCGTGGTTTCAAGGTCTTTGGTTCGGAGCATTTTCCAGAGAGGAAATCTGTATTCTCTTGCATGAACGACAGTGGTCTCAGGGCTCAATGTGTGCTCCTTGCCTGGACCCCCAATCTCATGGTTGGAATGAATGTTTGCTTTCTTCACCCTCAGCTATGCCAGACACTCCTGACTCTGGAGTCTACCCCATTTTGTTTCTCCAGAGAGTGAATCTCTCTGAGGAGGGTCTTCTAGGGTAGGGTAGGGTTCTTGGCTGGATAAATGGGGTAGCGGTGGAAACCCCTTAAAAGATTTTCAGGGAATTGGCGTTGTGGTGCAGCGGGTTAAGCTACCTCCTGCAGGGCTGGCATCCTTTAGGACTGCTGGTTCAAATGCTGGCAGTGCTGCTTCCAGTCCAGCTCCCTGCTAATGTGCCTGAGAAAGTAGCAGAAGATGGCCCAAGTGTTATCCCCATGGAGGACAGATGGAGTTCCTGGCTCTTAGCTTCAGCCTGGCCCGGCCCAGGCCACAGCAGCCAACTGGGGAGTGAATCAGCAGAAAGAAGATCTCTCTTCCTTCCCCTTTCTCTCTAACTCTCTTTCAAATAAATAATGAATAAATCTAAAATTTTTTTCGTTATTTCTCGTATTTTTAGCCTTACCTAGCAATTCTCCTTTTAGAAGTATCTGGGATTATCACTTTGTAATTTTTTTTTTTTTTTTTTGACAGGCAGAGTGGACAGTGAGAGAGAGAGACAGAGAGAAAGGTCTTCCTTTTGCCGTTGGTTCACCCTCCAATGGCCGCCGTGTCTGGCGTACCACGCTGATCCAAAGCCAGGAGCCAGGTGCTTCTCCTGGTCTCCCATGTGGGTGCAGGGCCCAAGCACTTGGGCCGTCCTCCACTGCACTCCTGGGCCATAGCAGAGAGCTGGCCTGGAAGAGGGGCAACCAGGACAGAATCTGGCGCCCCGACTGGGACTAGAACCTGGTGTGCCTGTGCTGCAAGGCGGAGGATTAGCCTATTGAGCCGTGGCACCGGCCTCACTTTATAATTTTCTAGACTTCTGTGGCACAGATTATATTGCTGGCTCCTTTTTACTCCAGCTTTTAAGGTTAAGCTTTTCAAACATACACACAAAAACTAGGATTGTACTATTCATAGACAAAAGCGTATTTGAAAAAACTATGGGAGGAAACAGAAATATAGTTTATATACTCTTTTGTGGTCTTATGAATATTGGAAAAATATGAGTTCTACAAAATTAAACTTGTAACATGAGATGACAATGCAATAAACAGATTTGACATTGGAACTGAAAAGGCAGGCAGAAATTTAAAGTAAGTTAAATAAAAAAAAGAACTGTGTAGAGTAAACATTTAAGAACAAAGTTTTAAAAATGTAACAGGAACAGAAAGATCACCATAGTAAATCGAATCAGAGACAGAGAACGCATGCTTGATAAAGATCTCCCAGGATTCGGGAGGTGAAGGACAGAGAAACAAGGGCCTCAAGAGCCGCGGGTAGTTATGTGGAGGAGGCATTTTTGAGATCCTGTTTATAGAGTGAGTGCCGCTGGGGGGGATGTCAGGAGAAATAGAAGGGAAGCGGTGTTCAGAAACGTGAAGTGGTACTTGGCGAGGCTAGAGAACAAAGTTCTAGCTTTGCAAACTGAATGAGCTCAACACATTCCAGGAGATATTAATGAAAATAACAGATGCATGCTTATAGAGGCATCTATGAGTCTTAAAGCTCAAGAGAAGAAAACAGTTTAACATGTACCTGCGCAGAAAAGACTAAAGAGCAGAACAAAACTTCAGCTGCAGACTCCTCCAACCTGAGTAGCAACAGAAGGCTAAGAAGAGATCCCTGAGTTTTAGCTGGGAAAAAAAGATTATAGATTTGGGTCCTATAGCTAAGTTTTACTCACATACAAAGTAACAGAAACATTGCATTGGATATGCACTGACCCCGGAAGCATAAATTACACATTTAAAAATATATACACTGAAAGTTTTCTTGATAACCTATAGATGAATACACATTATCAAGAATAGAGAATGAAAAACAGAAAGATGAGGATTATTATATAAACAGAAATATTAATGATAAATTAAGCAATAAAATGTTAATTCTAAAAAATATGAATATTTTAAAGGAAAAAGAAATATTTGAAAGCAAAAAACTATACTGCAAATCCTGGACTACAAGTGGTCTTCAAAAAGTTCATTGAAGATGTGCTTTTTGGGGCCTGTGCTGTGGTGTAGCAGGTAGAGCAGCCGTCTGCAGTGCACCATCCAATATGGATGCCGGTTGGAGTCCTGGCTGCTCTACTTCTGATCTACTTTCTGCTATGGCCTGGGAAAGCAGTAGAAGATGGCCCAAGTCCTTGTGCCCCTGAACCTACATGGGAGACCTGGAGGCTCCTGGCTTCGGATTGGCCCAGCTCCGACCGCTGCAATCATTTGGGGAGTGAACCAGCAGATGGAAGACTTTCTCTCTGCCTCTGTGTAACTTTTCCTTCCAAATAAATCTTAAAAAAAAAAAAAAAAACAACCCAGAAAATGTTCTTTGTAAAAGCAACATGTACAGTTCCATTTTTCTGCACCAAAATGGTCTTATATTTACATTTTTCCATAAATGTTATAAGGACCTTTAGCTATCACAAAAACTGGCAGGAATAAACAAAATTCATAACTTTTGTATCTAAAGAATCTTTTTATCAAAAATTAATAATTACAGGTAAATAAATTTTTATAATTAGTTGAAAACATTGATATTTGAGAAGTTGGTTGCATATTACTACAAGGGAGAAAGGGGAAAATATGATTCAATAAAATAGATAATGAAGGAAAGGTGAAAAAAACCCAGAGAGCATAAAATAGAACAGAAGAAAACTCTCAGGAAATGTGAAATTTAATGGAAAAATCCTGCCTTGTTTCCTTATCTTGCACCTTTCCAGGTTATCTCATTCCAGCCACTAGTTGTCTTTGAGTTATTCTCATCTCTTAAGTTGAAGGTAAATGATAGCAATGCTAAATAATTCTTACCTTCATACTTTCAGATCCTGTCCTGATCTGGCCAATTGTCCTACCTCCAACGTCCAGCTCCAAAAGGCACTATGCTGTGCCTCTATTGGAACATTCAGGTCAGTGCTCCTTATCCAGAAAGGTGGCTGTTCTTTAGTCTCTTTTCAACTGTCTGTCTGGTTCCCTCAGAAGTTAAATACAATCATTAGCATGAGTTCATTTCTATAGTAATCTCCATGAGAGTCATGATTAAGTATTTTGGGAATTTTTTTAAAGCAAACTAATCAGTTCTCATTAGTATAAATGGTTTAAGCTCTGAGCAGAAGAAAAATAAAGCTATTAGAATTAACATGGTATATATTTTTTTACTGTATTAAAAAATAAAAGGTAAAAAAATACAGAAGTTTGGAAAAATATCTTGAGCAAATGTAGACATGAAAATTAGATTAGTGAGGCTGGCACTGTAGTGCGACAGGTTGAAACCCTGGCCTGCAGTGCTGGCATCCCATATGGGTGCCAGTTCTAGTCACCGCTGCTGCACTTCTGATTCAGCTCTCTGCTAATACCCCTGAGAAAGCAGTGGAGGATGGCCCAAGTTCTTGGGCCCTTACACCCATGTAAGAGACCCAGAAGAAGCTCCTGGCTCCTGGCTTCAGATGGGCTCAGCGCTGGCTGTTGTAGCCATTTGGGGAGTGAACCAGCAGATGGAATCTCTCTCTCTCTCTCTCTTTTGTCACCTCTCTCTGTAACTCCATCCTTCAAATAAATAAATAAATAAATCTTAAAAAAATAGATTAGCAATACTAATTCCTGAAAGTAGAATTTATGTCAAGTACTAATAAATGGGACAAATAAATACACTGTATTTAAAATTTCAATGCACCATGAATTTATAAATAGATTCTGAATATATCCTTGAAATAAATAATCCAGAAAATTTCAGAAAAAAGGAGATATTGTCATTAAATAAGAATCTTTCTTAAGCCAAGTGATATGATTGATAGTATTAATTTATTTGTCATATGTTGAACTTTTTACATCTATAAGGAAATAAAAGACAACCATGGGATTCTGTCTGGCAGAATGGGCTGATATTCTCAGAAATTTCATTAAAAAAAAGGAAAAAGAAAAGACAAAAGTAATACAAGGGAATTTCAATAAGTTCATAGAAAAAAGGAATACAAAGATATATATTTTGCTGTAAGGACAATTTTTGAGATTCATACATAGTTTTTCATGAGATACATCTTCAAATGAACTTTTAGAAGACCCCTCACATACTCCTCAGACATCATCATATCCTGAATCTTACCACATCTTTTACTTCTATCCTTAAACCATATCACCATTAAAACTGGCCTAAATTCATGATAGATTGTTAAACAAATTCGAGAAGTGGTTCATTGGAAAGGAAGAAAAGAAAATAGAAAATTTTCTAGTTAATACAATAAAACTAAAATGGAAAATAACCAGACATGAATTTATTTCTTGTTTAGTTAAAATAGATTTGTAGCTATGTTAGAGCACTGGTTATAAATTATGCAATTGAAATAATTTAAACACTGGAAAATAAATTATTATATAATAGTGCATTTTGTATTCAATAAATGTTATGCTACTCTTCAGAAATATCTTGTAGAGTAATACTTAATTCTTAATGGAAAATGTTCACACCTTGTTATAAAGTGGGAAAAAAGCAAGAAAAAAATCAGAGTATCATTTTATACAAATGTATAAAATATATGAAAACGCATAGTAAAATAATAATCTATTTTTTCTGAGTATAGAGATTAAAGATTTAAACTTTTTTTATGCTCAGCTCTATGTTCAAACTGTAATGTATAAAGACATAATGAAAACATTTAAATTTCAGTTTGTGCATTGGAAATGTCTTGTGCTTCCTCCCTAAGAGTTTGCCCAGGCAGCAGTTGAATTTACAGGGGTTCCATGGCATCTCTGGGCAGCGCAGCAGCTGTTGAGGCCAGAGGTACACATCTGCCCCAAGCTGGGCTCATTAGATCCTCTCTCCTGAGAGTTTCAAGTTGAGATTCAGAATCATCAGGCAGTTAACTGTGAGAAGGAGAATCTCATAAACCAACCTGAGGGGCTGGGGGCTTTCATTGGAGTGTGGCCACTCAGAAATCATTGGCACCACGGATCAAGCAGGAGACCTGGTCTGCAATGAGAATAACCAATAATAACAACAGCGGTTGTCGTGTTTTGGGTGCTCACTGTGTGACAGACCCTGTGAGCACACTGCATGAATTAACACATTCAGAGACACACCAAGTCTTCCGGTTAGAGGCTATCATGATCTTCGGACACAGGAGGATACAAAGGCACAGAGAGAGAAGGTGAGTTGAACAGAGCAGAGGGCAGAGATGACAACCACATGGTCTCAGATGGAGATCCTTTGCAGGTCCAGCTTCTAGTTCCATATGAGGTTTGTATTTCCTGCCATCTGTTTCCAAGAGATTACTGACTCCTGAAGCTACACACTCCTTGTCCTTCACAACTTTGAGTGGATAAGAGTTTCCTGTGGTCTAACAGCCCTGGCCTAAGGAGGAGTTTATGCTGTAGGTGACTGCATATAAAGTGTTTTGGTATCTTTGAATTATTTTCATGTTATCTTTGAATTCAGTCCAATAGAGGGAATAAAATACTGCTGAAATTTATCATAAACAACCCCATGTAATAAGTCGCATTTATTCTCCCAATTTGCAAAGAATTTTAGAAAGTATTAAAAATCTGCCCATAAAGGAAAAAGCACTCATTGAAAAATAGCCCCTGGTAGATATGGGAACCCTCTAAGTACTATCTCTTCTCCCCACAAAATGTATATTTATGTAAATATTTTATACAATTTCATAGGAAGATTATATTATTTTCAGGAGGCTACCAACCTCTGAATTAAAGGCTACTGCTTGCGCTGGCACCATGGCTCAATAGGCTAATCCTCTGCCTAGCGGCGCCGACACACCGGATTCTAGTCCTGCTCGGGGCACCGGATTCTGTCCTGATTGCCCCTCTTCCAGGCCAGCTCTCTGTTGTGGCCCGGGAGTGCAGTGGAGGATGGCCCAGGTGCTTGGGCCCTGCACCCCATGGGAGACCAGGAGAAGCACCTGGCTCCTGCCTTCGGATGAGTGTGGTGCACCAGCCGCAGCGGCCATTGGAGGGTGAACCAACGGCAAAGGAAGACCTTTCTCTCTGTCTCTCTCTCTCACTGTCCACTCTGCCTGTAAAAAAAAAAAAAAAAAAGGCTACTGCTTGAAAATTTTTGCATTTTTACTTAGTTCACATATTTGTACAGTTTTGAGTAAAGTCATCTAATCAGAGTGTTGACTGCTTTCCTATAATTTCTATCCTTGTCAATCTCTAGATGGAACACAATTAGAGAAAGCCAAGAGGGCATTTCTGGGAAAGGTATACAAAGATTGAGGCTTCAAAAATTATTATTAGTGGCAATAAAAACAGTTGATTGTGATGTAGAAACTGGAGAAGAAATTCCTTCTCTGAAACTGGACATAAACTCCTTAGCTTTTAGGATACACTAAGCTGCAAAGAATTTTTTTTTAAGTGAAATGCTTTCCTTTTAGAGGTCATTTGTGTTCAGTGGAGTGGTTGACAGAATTACTGAAGAATTAAATAAGATTGCTTTGGAGCAATAAGATGTGTTTGTCCCTCCATGTTTCTTATTTTGTGGTTGAAATGACTATGTTAAGGAGCTGAATGATTATTCTTATGTGGAGGACTTAAAGGAAATTCAGTGACCAAATAGTCAGATGAAAAGAGAATCCTTCGGTTAATCATCTGGATGTTTTGTCTACATGAGGGGAAGAAAAATCTGTGGATGTTTCCGAATATTTGAAAAAAGATTGGGGAACATCCAGATGTTTGTCCTTATGCAGTTCAAGCATCCAGATGTTTGATCGGATTTCCCCCTTTTTCTAGCTGAATGTTTCAGCATCAAGTAGACCCAGACACCATTGCAGTAATGACAAATTGTCAACTGAGGTCATGAGAAATTATCTGGGGGAGTTCATGACACATCAAAGTGTGAAGGTTATTGATGTCACAAACAATAATAGTGGGAATAAGAGAGGACGCTGTACTGCTGACCAATCATGTTGAATCATCACTAGTACAAATTGTCAGCAGTCATGTTCTCTTGTGGAAGGTCTAATAATTAGGCATGATAAATATAAGCTGGTGGCCCTTACTGATTAAAAGGAAGCCAGTAGCACTTACATTTGTTTACAAAACTTGAAAGATGTGAAAAGGGACATTCTCTGGAAATAAGTTGAAAATTCTAAACTTCATGGAGAGGGGTTGAATGAGAGTTCAGTTTCCTCATCTTATTTTATTGGGTTCAGTCTAATGTGACCTGGCGGTGTCTCTGATTACAATGTTCCTAAACTTGTGGGAACTAGCCTAATAAAAATACTGTAAAGAAGTACAGCTCATCTGTCAGCTGTGGGTCAGCTGTGTTGATCACCATGGTGCAGGAGTCTGGGTCAGCCTACAGAAAGTAGACTGTTTTCTGCATAGCAGGGACATGCACTTGAATGGAAGCATTAAATGAAAAGGTGCTGTTTTGATTCTGATTAAGATTCTAAAATCTGATTTTTTAGCCAAATGCTTTTTGGTAAAACATGGATGGACCTGGACATCTGTTATGAACCATCAAGAAAACACTTTAATTCAACTGATTGATACTGAACAAAACCAGTATTCAGCACAAACTGGGTCACTGGTCTTGTTGTAATTATTTTTTTAAACCAGTTCACCACAGCAATCCGGGGGAATGTCAAGACTTCCTACAGAGGTGCCTGGTACAATGTCTACACCTGATATATGTTGGCCTTTGCATACCAACCCTGAAATTGCTCAAGAAATTAATCTCTTTTTTTCACTTGTAACAGCATAGCTAGGTGGAGAGTAACATGGTCTGGGATTCTGTTTTCAAGTGAACAATCTTCAAGAAAACCTGGTGTAGAGTTGTATTCAGGAATAATGTGGTCTGTCATTTGTAGGGTGAGAATGACTGTCTGAAAGACAATGCTCATTTTCCAAGGAACTTATCCAGAGAATGCACAAAGCAGCAGCAGAGCCTCAACTCCAAAGAAGCAGTTAACATTTTAATTTACTTTCTGGAGAATTAAACTTTGGTTTAATTTAAGAAAGTATCTCAAAAGTTTGTCGTATCAGAGAAAAAAATCATGCAAGTATGATACAATTAACACACATATAAACATTTGAACACTATTGTTACAAACAGCATTGTTTTTGCTTCAAAAGAAACAGAAATATGACTTAAATTCTGAAAATGCATTGGGGGGAAGAAGAGGAAAAACTATTGCTACACAAATTGTGTGGAACCAAGGGAGGAACTATCTACAGTTTGTTGTTGTTGTTGAGCATGATACTTTGCAACAATATCTGCCAAATGACTGGAAGATATTTCTTCCAATGGCCATGTTCTGAAGGGTGTTTGGAAGTGATCAGTGTCAATTAGAGAGACTTTGGGGATCAGTGAGGGTGCATGTTATAGTGAATAAGAGCATGCTAGAGACAAATGGCTTGGGTGAGTATCCTGGCTCTGTATCTTCTTGCTGTCTGACTCCACGCATGTTACATATCATCTCTCTGTCTCAGTTTCCTTCTCTACAAAGTATTTAGTGGAGAGGTTTGTAGCCAGGAGTAAATAATCAGTAGGTAAAGGTCTGGTATCAAGGTCTGCTGTGTGAAAGCCCCTGGAATCCAAAGCACATGGTGTATGTGAAGATCTGAAATGAGAGTGAGAATGAACTGAAAAGGCTGTATCATAAGATGAGGTGATCAGAAATAAAAGGAGACATGTTTTGACACTCAATGACACCCTAAAATATTGGGTGGCTGCAAGATGTACTCATGTGTCTGCAGAAAGTCTGGTGAGGAGGTGGGGGTTCGGCAAAGGCGATCAATCTCACAGTCTCACAGCTGTCAATTATGCTTCTGTGGGCAGGGAAGAAAGCTAGAATTCACAAGGAAAGAACTGGTTGATATTATTATTATTTTTTTTTGATGTAGCATTCCAGAAAACATAATCAATGGCACCCTTCCAGTTCCCATTTAGTAACCAAAGAACTAGCTGCAGCTGTTTTTTATGCTTAGTGGTGCCAGTTTGATAGTGTATAATCATATTTGCATAAAGATAAAAAGGAAGGTGTTATAGAACACAGTTAAGCCTATGGTTTCACCATGAATTAAAGGTAATTTCAGACTAATTAGGTATAATTTGTTAAGGAATTCTTCCCAGCAATGATGACTCTGATTTTGTAATTACAGGACAATGCTTACTGTGGCTTTCACGGCAGGAGAAAGCACACCCGAGGGGGTCGTGTCCCACACTAGGCAGATCTAATGGTGCCACAAAAGACAGGTGTTTTGTCAGATTTCAGCCACACACTTTCACACCTGCAACGCATTAACTGCAGCAGCAATGTTAATGAAGACCAGGTGCCTGTTCTCCAACATAAATGAGGATCTGGCATGAGGCTTGCTGTTTGCTACCTGATGTCTATCCCCACGTCTCTGAATGTTGTCCTGGTTGAAGGGGAAGCTGAGTGGGGTGAGTAGGGTTTTGAGTGGTTGTGCCTTGGTCATTTCAGAGGGGAGGTGATGGAGGTATGAAAACACTGGACTTCACCTTATAGGAGTGAACACTATTCATCCAACTGAATCCTCCATTGGTTCTTGCCCTGAAAAAATGGAAAAAAGTTCTTCCAGCAGTAAGTACCTCCAGGCTTTCTCTGGTGCCACTCCTTTCATGTTGAGTTCAACCTCCAAGAATCCTCAAAATAGCTGATCTGAACAATCTACAAAATGGATTTCTGGAAAGTGCTGTGTTATCAGCTGCTACCAGAGAAAGTTTGATTGTAGCTACTTGAGTCTTTTCAAACTTGAAGTTTTGCCATTCCATCCGGAAATGAGTAATGGAGGCCTTGAGCAAGCGTTTTCATTTTAATAAAACACAAGGTTTTCATTGTGTCGGGCTATATCGTTTTAATGCTCTCTTATGAAATACAAAATCTTTTTCTCTTTCCCTCAAAAAAATTTGAAAAAAGAAGCTAAAAAGGAATCTCGACAGCAAAGTCTTTCCCTCCTTTTCCCTCCTTTGTTTCACCACTTCGAGCTGCCGTTGTCTGCTCCCTGCAATTTCCAGCAGTTAAGTGAAAAGTTAATATTGTTTAAAAAATATAACACACTGGAATTGAAAGTGGGGAAAAGAATGAGCAGGTCTAGATTCTCAGCAGCAGGGCTGTAATTAGCAGACTCATTACCAGTGACTTCTGGCTTATGAGAGCCCCCTAACAAAACAGCCTCTTTACCCTGGGAGATGGAAGGATAGACAAATATCAAAATGTTTGGCACTGTATTTAAACTCCAGGTCCTAATTAAGTTAGAAAAGAATGAAATCACAGACTTTTAGAGTAGCAGATGTAAAGCTGAGAGTGGAAAGACCTTTCCACTCCCTAGTTTTTAACTCTTGAATCTCTGGAGCGAAGGCATTGGCACCGCAAACCACATCTTCAGATAATGGAGAGAATGCAAGTAGTCTTGCTTGCAGCAGTATTGAGGTGGCCTGCTAGTCTTAGAGATCTAAGACATTCCATGCCATTTTACAGTGATTTCCAACAACATATATTTGCAGTAAGCTTGAGAGACTTTTTCAAGAGAACACCTCCCCCAGGTCACTCTCCCTGCCTCTCCCACCTCGCCACTTCTGGAGGTACCACTGTGGCTGGAGAAGTCTTTCCTTAACTCTGGCTTTCCCTCTCTTTACTTCCCTACCCACAAGTCAAGCTATTTTATTATTTAATTGATTTGTATTGATTTTGTGTCCATCAAAAGATTCGATCTGTAGAACAGTTGTAAGTAGTCAAGATTACTTTATGGTGAAAAACCCTTTCCCCTTTGCCGAATACTCAAATACTTAGACAGTGTCGACCATGTGTGCAGAATCTCCTGTAGTCTGCCTTTGTGCAAAGGTGCTGAGGTGTGTGGACAGAGTAAGAACTCAGGTCGTTCTTTTGGTGTTTCTAGCAAACTTAATGTCTAAAGCAAATGAAGAACTTTTTAATTAGTGCTGCTGAGAATTTGGGCTACAGGTGCCCATAAGAAAGCTCAATTTCAAATCAGTTCCTTCCTAAGCTTAAACTCAATTGAGACCATTGACATTTGAATTTCTCTGGGTCTTGCTACTTAGTGTGTCATCTATGGATTAGTAGAAGAAATGTAACCTGGAAGCTTGCTAGAAATACCCAGTCTTAGATCCCACTAGGACCTACTGAATCAGAATCTATGCTTTTCAAGAGTTTCTTGGTTGTTAACTCCTTGACTCCTAAGCCTATTACATTGTGAGTAGCATTGTAATCATGTATTCCTGTAGCTCAGAAATTCTTAATTTGTGATCCTTTGGGGCCACAGATCTGCCTCAGGTTTATCAACTCATTTCAATTGAATGCAAAATTGAATCTGTGTGAGGGTGGGGTCATGGGAGTATGCTTCTGTATTTTACACCTATAGACCCAGTTTGTGACAAAGAGGGTTCGTAATTTTTCAGCCTTCCAAAAATGTTGCAAAGTATAAAAATGAATAGCTATCTCATTTTATTGGCCAAACAGTACCCTGGGTAGCATGCTGGACCAGAATTCTAGACATTAAAATGCTACCATAAAAGTATAATTGAATTTTTCAGATTCTGTTGAGTATAGGTGAAAGAAAATTTTATCTTCTTTCAAAGCAGCTGTTTACATTTGTCCACAGTGATGTCCAATATCACTTATTAGAGTTTTGGAGCACTAAATACCTATTCTGAAGGACAGTACTTTGTCAGATGAGGGTAGTACTGCTATAGGATTTGCTGCTGTACCTCCATCCCTCCTTTTTTATAAATGTTGTGAGTTTTGAGAAAGCTCAGCACTGAACGTGGTATTCCATTACAAAGCTATCTCTAAAGGCACCATTTCTGGAGCAGACTCAGAGAACCAAGAACTAAACTCTGAATGAATGAGGTTGGGTTCTCTTTCTTGCTGTTCCCTCTCCTGTCTCAAATGTTGTCCCTGCTGTTTATCCTATAGCTTCTTGGTAAACATCTTTTGCTGAACAGATAAATTGATTGAATAAATATTTACTAAATACCAACAATGTGTATAAGGTGAAATTATAATTAAGAAAAGATAGGTCTTATTTAAGTTAGGCTAATTCCCAATTCCTTGTCTACCAGTCAAAGCTATACAATCTTCGGCAATTTTGTTATCTTCCCTGTGCCTAGGTGCTTTTCTGTGTAAGATGGGAATTGCAATGGCACCTAAACCCTGGGGATAGGATGAGGGTTATAAAAGTTAATGCCTAAATTTCTCAAATAGTGACTAGATGTGGTAAGAACTCCATATTATTAGTAGTAGGTAACTAATGCTTTTCTAGGCTCTGGGAAAGTAGGGATACAACAAATAGCATCCCAACCCTAACATGTCTTTTATCAGGGAAAAACATATGTTCAATGATAGATTTTTACAATTATTTTAAGTCAGGAGAAATGTTTTGGATGGAGAAATACAGGATGCTCATAGGAGACCTAACCAGAATTCAGGACTGAACCATTCTATAAGGAAGTTAGTTCAGGTGAAGGGAAAGATAGCATTCGTAGAGAGCCAGGTCCAGGGCTACAGCCCAGTAACTGGACATAGTGGTGAATTATGGGTTGTGCAGTGTACTGTGAAGGATTTTGGCCTTTTGTCTAAGAACTTTGAGGTGTCCCAATTTTTTTTTTCAAATCTCAATATTTCAATTTCACTCATGTGCATTAAGTTATTTTTGTACTGTTTATATAAGCTACCACAAATCAAAGAAAACATGATATTTGTCTTTTGGAGTCTGGCTCATTTCACTAAGTGAAATTGTCTGCAGTTGCACCCATTTTATTGCAAAAGACAGGGTTTTATTCTTTTTTATGGCTGAGTAGTATATTCTGTTGTGTATTTGTACCACATTTTCAGGGGAATGGTGTGAATGGGTTTGGGTTTTTAATGCATCACTCTGACTAGAGAATGGGTATAAATGAACTAAGCAAAACAGTGGAGATACCTGTTAAGAGCCATTTATAGCACAAAAATAAAAAATTTGGTCACAGTTTCATGTAACTTGTTGGCAGTGAAGGATAAAAAAAGTAGAAATGGAGAAACATTTAATGGGTAAATTTAGAAGGACTTGGTGGTTGATGAGTACCTTATTGCCTGGTATTTTGCCCCCACCCCCAACCCTCCCACCCAGATTTGAAAATAAGAGAAATTTTAGTGTGACTTTATTTTTAGATTCCTCCTTTCATCTATAGACAAATACTCTCCCAGGCTTCCCTTAGCCTCAAATATGACCATCTAGTTACTTTCATAAATCCATGTATTAATATTTGTATCTCTCTTCTGTTAAAGACTATTCTTGTTTATTTCAGAAGGAAATTCACTTATACTTATAAGACAAAGATTTGACTCTTCCCTGTTGACAGTTTTTAAAAGCTTTTGAAGGTCTTTGAGGTTTTTGGAGTGGGACTGGATAAAGTCTTATCTTTATTTCTTTAGTCAGAAGGAATATAGCAAGAAATATATTCTAATGGTATGACACACAATACCAAAGCAGGCGGTAATGGAGAAGAACCAACACCCCGTGTCAAATCTCGGCTCTTGTTTTCCCTCGAGGATGCAAGTGGTGAAGAGCCAGTTAGCCAGGATCTCTGGATTTTTGTGTCCTGTAGCAACTTGCTTATATTAAATAATAAAGGCCTTTATCTTTCTAGAGGATGCCATGATAACAATTGCTATTTCTCCCTGTAAAAAAAGGCTATAGTTACAAGAGGCTAACTTACCGAGTAGGTTATAGTGTTAGGAATAATAAAATAAAATGGTAATTTTCAATGAGTGTAAGTGAGGTGGTGGAAGCTACCATGTATTAAATGCCCACAAGCACCTTCTGGGTACTATTAGTCACAGTTTCCTAGGAAACCAAGGCATTATATTAGGTTTATATTAGCCCTGATACTAATGCAGTGCCTATCCCTTGTCTCTTTGTGATTCTGCTGGTTTTATTCTTTTCTTTACCCCACAATCCCATACCTCTTGTATCTCTCCTAGAAATGAATATCCTTAATATTGTCTGTTCCCCATGCTTTCTCCTCCAGATCACTTTCTTCTGATCTTTATCTCACTCCTTGTATCCCTCTGCTTAAGATGATGGCCAAGAAATCAGAGACAGGGCTATATTAATGGATGTAAATGACTTTTTCTTTGCATAGGCATTGCTGGGAGTAGGTTTTCTGAAAGAAACCCCGGTGCTTAGGAAGCAATGGCAAACTGCTTTTCAAATCTCCTGAGGTGAGGTCCTTTGTGGTGCTGCCAGTCAATATGCAGCATTATCTGTGGCCCAACAGTCTGTTGGGTGTTTCTGTAAATAAGGTGAGTGCCTGGCGCTCCTGGCCCTCCCCCAGACCAGGATTGCACACCCCTAAAGTCTGCATGGAATTTTGCCATCTCTCCAGCAACACTTAATTGTTTTTAATTATCCCTCCAATGAAGCTGAACCATCCTTCACCCAGGTCACACCTCAGAACATGGCTCATAAGTTTTACGAGCCACCTCGTGTATCTCATCCATGTGTGCAGCCACCTTTCCTGACCGTAAACAATCCATCAACCAGCTAGCCTGTCCCTGACAGGGTCTGGATACTCTGAGCGGGGACAAGCTGCTCTTGGTATCCCAATGGTCACTGCCGTTGTGCCAGATTTGAACTTCAAATCTAAAGTTGCAAGTGAATTGAACTTTTGAAAATCTCTTCCATTTAATCACTCATGAGGGTCTTCAATCTGATTAACCTAAGGATTAAACTGGGTTCTTGAAATTCAGTCCTCCTACCAAGTTGTGAGTTCTCTGAATCCCTAATGAAACCTCAGACTCCGGGTCTGGGTCATCATCTGCACTCAGTGAACACTACAGGATAGATGAAAAGCCCAATAGTTCTGGGTAGGTTGCATAGCAGGTCTTTATAAATGAATGAGGCAGAAACTTATGAGATCCAAAGTGAATTTCCCACTGGCCTTACTTAACATCTGAGATATCCTTATTTACTCTGCAGTCTTTCAGAGGAAAACATAGAGAAAGGAAGGGTACAGCTTCTCGTTAAAGGAGCTCAGTGGCTTATTTCTGAGGATTTTGCTCCTTTTCTCTCTGTATTGACAGGAAGGCATCATGTAATATGCATCTGTTATGTGTCAGGATACTAAATAAAGACAAAACTTTAGTGGTCCCCAAAGAGAAGCACAGGTACCATTGATGTTGAGCTAGGTGACTTTCAGAGATCCCTGCATGAATGCTTTCTTGCTACTCTAATGTAGGACTTGCTTTACCTTCTCCTGTAAGTGATATTTTCCCTTTAAGTAGTGGTGAAGAGTTTCCATTAAAATGCTTATATTTAAGATAAGCAAAATGAACCATTATAAGGAGTATATTTAGTAAGCCACTATACCAAGGATGACTGGAAATGTCACATCCTGAAAGATGGTACATAAATAATTGAGTGGTACATAAATTGAAATGGTAGATAAATAATTGGGGGAGATTTGAATAAGAGGTCCAGGGACTCTTCAAGGCATTCAGTGGAGGATGGGGGTGGGGACGCACAGCAACAGAGAGGTGTCTAAGAAGGTGAACAGGAGGCTGGTGCCTACAGACATGTGCCCCCCCACCATGGCATACCATTAGCGTGACAAGGGGTGGAGTATGGGGAGGCAGCCTGGAGTGATGTGCGATATCTACTTTCCCAAATCCCAGCTCCTCAGACAACGTGTGGCCCAGGCCCAGGAGCATAGGACCCTAGGGTTTTTCCAGGTGCTATTTCCACACGGTCTCTTTCACCCCACCACCATCTCCACCCCCCATTTCACTTCCACCAGAGGTCGAGATTCCTCAAGGCCTTTTCACTTTATGAAAAGTTCTATGTTCAGGAGTGAAGGTCCTGTCCACTGGATATAAGGCCTGTTCTAAATGGCCCTTTTTGTCCTTCCGAATGTCACTGGAAGAGGGAGGGAACTTGGCAGAAAGCAGATGGTTTTGGCAGCCCATCCAGAAGCCACGGATGCTCTGATATTCAAGCCACAGGAGTGTCTTCTGTCTTTGAGTCCGTGTGCTTCTGAGGAAGAGAGTGGAAGTGAGTGTATGTGGGTGAGGGTGTGGGTGCATGTTTGTGTAAAGGGTGAAAAAGAATCTTTGCTGGAATAAAGAAAGGAATGCAAGAGGGATCAGTTAGACAGGCAACCCCGAGGGAGTGGGGGGAAGGGGAGACAGCAGTGACTCCCTTCCAGATCAGTAGACGCAGAATGCAGCAGGAGGCTGCCCTTTTACTGTAACCGGTGTCAGCTGCAAGCTGTAACCTCATGCCATTAATTATAACCCAACATACCTCTGGCCGGCTCTTCTATTGGTCTGGGTCTCCCTCTTCCACCCTCCCTCCTCCTTCCTTCTTGGTCCCACCCCACTGAAAGGCTCATGTTGCAGGCTGCACTCTGAGATGAAATGCTTTTAAAAATAATGGATCTTATAAAGGCCAGAGTCAATTCTATACATTTGACGATTTTGCAAAAGAGATTTTCTGGTGTTGGAGACTGAGATGGTCTAAGAAGGCCCTTTGAAAAAAAGCTAAAATCTAGATGGACAGAGTTCATAACCAAAAAAGTAAAAACATTCATCAACAGAGACTGGAATGTAATAAAGTATCCCCCACTCTCCTCTTGGAAAAAGTTTGCAAGCTTTTTGTTGCATGACTGAGAACCTGGGCAAAAATAATTTAAAAGTACACCTGAAAAAGAAATCTAATCTGGAGAATTATATGCATAGGATAAGAAAGAAACTTGAATAATAGTTCTGAGAAAGAATTTTAAAATTCGGAGCCCTTTTTCCATTCCATTTCAGAATGAGGAACTACAAACAGACTTTCAAAAATTGATTTATTGGAAAGGCAGAGTTATAAAGCCAGAGAGGGAGAGAGAGATCTTCCATCTGCTGGTTCACTCCCCAAATGGCTGCAATGACTGGACTTGGGCCAGTCCGAAGCTGGGGGCAAGGAACTTCTTCCGGGTCTCCACATGGGTGCAGGGTCCCAAGCACTTGGGTCATCTTCCACTGCTTTCCCAGGCACATTAGCAGGGAGCTAGATCAGAAGTGGAACAGCTGGGATTCAAACCTGCACTCATATGGGATGCTGCTGCCACAGGCTGAGGCTTAACCTATTATACCACAGTGCCAGCTCCACAAACCTTTTATCCACTGATGCTGGCTTCCTGCGACATGTGTAGTTGCATGGAGTCTTATGTGTAGGCGGGCCCTGCAGTTGATTGAGTGCTCTACTGTCACCATCCTGAAGCCCTGAATAATTTTGAACAAAGGCTTCCCCACATTTTCATTTTGTACATTAGGGAGCCTTTCCTGAACAGAGGCATTAAAGACTATAAATGGTAGTGAGTAGAGGGAGCCAATGTAAAACTTTGAAGAGGTTGTTGCCAGCTGGGCCAATATTATGCACAGAAATAGTAAAATTTGGAATAAAATTACTAAATGCTGACCTTTATTTTTACCTCTAAACCTAATGTTGCACTATTATCTGAGCTGTCTTTTTGGGACTCTGAATAATTAAATTACCCACAATGCTCCAGATTTTCTGTAATTTGCTTGGTTTCCCTTGTCCAAGCCGTGCTGTTAGTAAAATGCTGCTGTCTTATCTGTGGCTCCATCTATGCCCCGGATGCCATTTTAGGCTCTAGCCCCCATTGCCACTTTTCACAGTAAGTTTCCATCCTAAGCTCCATGGCCCAACCACAGGTGTCAGATCCTCCCCCACCCTAATGGGATTTGCTGTTCCCACTTCCCTGCTTCACTCCCTTCTCCAAAGGTATAACAGGACCTGCTTACAGCAAATGTGCTCTCTCTCCTGATCTCTCTCTCTCTCTCTCTCATTCCCTCACTCTTTTGTCCATCAGGCTTCCCCTACCTTTGTCTAACTCTGGTGTTTGGTGTGTTTTGTAGAGAGGCCTTACATTGGTGCCATGACTTGGATCCAGGCTCTCCTATCAACCTACTCTCCTTTCAGGCATCTGAGCTGCTTTGGAGTCCTGGATTTCTGCCAGTCACAAAACACACCCCCAGAACTCCTTCCACGGCACCCAATGCTCTGTGATCTCCATCCATACATCAGCCTTACAATTGTGATGCTTTCCTATTTGAGTTCATTAATTTGTTCTACTTGTGATACTACTTGTGACTTAAGATTGCATGCAAATAGCAAAGAGTAAAGACCTCAAGAAGGCTTCCCTGTGTGGAATGATAAATTTAAAAAATACAAAGCCAGGGCCAGCATTGTGGTGTAGTGGGTTAAGCTGCCGCCTGTGATGCCAGCATGACAGATGGGTGCTGGTTCAAGATCCGGCTGCTCCACTTCCAACCCAGCTCCCTACTGATGGCCTGGGAAAGTAGCAGAAGATAGCCCAAGCGCTTGGGTCCCTGTACGCATGTGGGAGACCCAGAAGAAACTCTGGGCTCCTGGCTTTGGCCTGGCACAGTACGGGCTGTTGTGGCCATTTGGTGAGTAAACCAGAGGATGGAAGATTTCTCTGTCTCTCCCTCTCTCTCTGTAACTGCCTTTCAAATGAATAAAAAAAACTTAAGTACAAAAATAAAAATTTTATAATACTAGCTTCAATGAAAAATATGCATTAATTGAGCTGTGATGGATTTTAGGGGTGCAGAGAAAAAAAATTCTGACTGGGAAGATGAGAAAAAGCAAAAAAGCAAATGGTTGTAGATACTGTCAGTAATTCACCACACAGGGTACTCTGGGAATAAGGAATGACAACAGAGGTATAAACATGGGAGAACAAATGGCTTGTTCAGGCAGGAACAGCAAGCGTAGAGGGATGGGTGTGAGAGGTATGGACAGAATGGAGATGATGTTAGAAAGCAGACTGAGGCCAGATTGTGGTTTGGTAAGGTTTGTTTAGTGACAAGAGCTTAGGAACCAGAGCTAATGGAACAGGAGAAAGGCTCATGGAGGTGTGCCATGTTAATAAGGGAAGGTAGAACTGTGTCACAGGAACTGTAAGTCTAGTCTCACCAGGTAATTGAGATGATGAGTCAAGAGAGCCTGAGAATGTGAACATCCCGAAGCACTCCCTAAGAGTGGAGAGGGTCAGTCCTCTATGTGGTCTTCCTAGGTGGAGGAGAAGGAAGAACCTCATTTAGATGAAGTTGTAATACTGAGCTTCAATTTAAGTCTTTCCCATAGGAGATCAAAACTGGAGAAATGTCCTTCAACTTGTTTATTGGCTGGCTATATTTTTGGGTCCTGGAACTGTTACTATTCCTTTCGTAACACCTTCATTTGGATCTTCATGAAAAGAGCATTCAAAAAACCTAAGAATATCCCCAGACTTGGAAAAACAGCAATGTATAAATTACATATTCAATTCACTTCTTTTGTATATAAAAATAGATGCATAAATAGAATCTTATATGGCTTTATGCTGATGTGAAACAGCAAAATTTTAACAATGATGTTATTTTTGCACGCTGAGATTGTAAGTGATTTTGTTTTTGCCTTTGCTTAGTTTTTGAAGTTCATAGAAAAGGTATGCATTACTACTATGATTAGATTAAAATCACATTTTTTTGGGGGGGGGGATGAGTGTATTTAACATAAAATCCATCCTCAAAGATGAATGACCATTTAGGAAAGTATTTTCTTCTGTTGTGGTGTCTGCATCCTGAATGTGCCTTGTGATATAGTATGTGAGATCCAGTTAACTAGGAAGAATCATGGATTCAATGCCAAGTAATCTGATGTTGCTTGACTAGTATAGGAATGTACTCAGAATATGTTTTCTTGAGGGACCTGATTCTACTACCAGATTTATGAAACTAATTCATAGGGTACCTTTTGACAGTGGGATTTCAAGTTGTAAGATAGCTCCTTTCAAATTTGGATGCAAACTTTGCTATTGTTCCAGGATTGCTTGGAAAAGAATTAGAGTTCTGTTTTTCTTATGAGACATATTTGGAGACAGGAATGACTTTTCCATGCTATGAACTTAAGTAAAAAGGAGATACAGCATCAGCGTTGATGTGACTGCTCATTTGGGGAAGTCCCACTCCACTGGCTCAGATAATTTCCTGTGTTGTGTCTTGGGCCAAAAAGCTATCGAAGGGATATGATTTCAAAATGCAATATCTTCTGTGAGAATGTCAACTCTTGACAAGGTATTCACATGCCTGTGTATTAATTTGAGTTTCATCCAGGCTCATTTTGGATCTTGATACTTTTAATTGTTTTACATCAGTAAGTTGTTTCTAGTTCCTATCTTGTGGTTTCCAGTTGATTAAATGTTGATATTTAACCTCACCAAACTATATTTACAGTAGTTGAATGTTTATATACTTTCTTATAATTTGTTTTGATATGTGTTAATGAATTTTTACATTTTGTCACATTTGCTTTATCATTTACTCTCTATTTACTTGTATATTCTCTGAACTGTTTGTATCATTTTATCTCTCTATACCATATTTTGTATTGCCTAAGAAAAAGGATATTCTCTTACATAACCATAGCATGATTATAAAATCAGAAATTAAGCTTGATATGATGCTATTATTTAATTTATAACCCCAAATCCTATATTCTCAGTTGTTTCAATAGCATCTTTACAATTTTTTTTTTTCTGGCTCAGGATCTAATCTAATGCCATTCTCTATATTTATGTCTCTGTGTTGTCTCCTGTAATTTGGAATGGTTACTCAGCCTTTCTTTGTCTCTCTTGACCTTGTCAATTTTTAAGAGTTCAGGCCAGTAGTTTTGTAGAATGACTCTCAATTTGCATTTGTCTGATGTTTCCTTATGATTAGATTCAGGTTATGCTTTTTATAAAAATCCTGCAAAAGTGTTGAGTGATGCTTTATTTTTCTCAGATTCTTCCTATTGAGAGGCCCCATGTATCAATCTGTTCCTGTGTTGGTGTTATTAACTTTTCATCACTGATTAAAGTGGTATTTACCAAGCTTCTCATTTTAAAGTTATAATTTTGTCCTTGGTAATTAATAAGGAATTTGGGAAAGAATATTTGAAATCAAGTAACTATCCTGTTCCTCACAAAACTTTCACCATTCATTGATGATTTTCTCACCCTATTTTTTTGTATATCTTTATTGATTGACATTGCACTGTAAATAAGATAAATATATGTAGAATATACATATTCCAATATTTAATTTCCAAATTTTGATCCTTAAAAATGGTAGTTTTATGTGGTTCAACCTGATATAGGCTATGCTTTGAGACTGGAGACACAGTTATAGAAATTAAAAAAAATTATTAATGAATTTAAAATGATGGTATTTTCTCTCTCCCTCTGCTGGTGACTATGTTAGTCTCAGTCAACAATTTTGCTTATCAATATTGAAATCTCTACCCATCCTCTTTGTCCTTAATAATACAATTCTCTTGGCCTATGTATTGAAACAGCTACAAGGCAGACTGTGTCTTACCTAGTTTACATTGAAGGTAATATGGATGTGGATTATAAATATGAACTATTTTTTACAGCTCATTCAAATATTTTCTTTTCATACATTCTTTGCTCTGTTTCTTTTCTTTTCTAACATTTCATTTACTTAAGAGGTGAGGCAGTTGCAGATAGAGGGAGAGACAGAGAGAAAGGTCTTCCATAGGCTGGTTTACTCCCCAAATGACTACAAAGGCTAGAGCTGGGCTGATCTGAAGCCAGGAGCCAGGAGTTCCCCAGCACTTGGGCCATCTTCTCCTGCTTTCCCAGGTCATAAGCGGAGAGCCGAATCTCAAGAGGAGCGGCCAGGATATGAACTAGTGCTGATATGGGATACTGGTGCTGCAGGCAGAAGCTTAGCCTACTATGGCATGCGTTGGCCTCCTTGTTCTGTTTTTAAGACTTAAAGTCAATGACTAAAATTTTCCAGAGGGTAGAAATAATTTGAGCTGGTAATAAATACAGAATACAACATTTTCATTTGTACAATTTAGCTATGGTGAATTTATGGAAGATAGTTTCCATTTTTAAATATCAGTGAAAAAAATAAAATATTAAGCATAATTTTTTAGGATTGTCCACAACTGAATGAATTTGTTTTTAAATTCCATTTACCTTTTGTTCTCATGTCTCCAATATAAGATGCTAAAAAATTTTACAAGTATTTAAACACTTTCAAAGCTTTCTGTTGTCATTTTAAAACTATTTTAAAGTAAGAGCCACAGAGAGGGAGATTTTCTATCCACTGATTCACTCTGCAAGATGATCACAACAGCCAGCTCTGGGCCAGCTCGCAGCCACTCATGTGTATTGCAGGGGCCTAAGCACTTGGGTTATCTTCCTCTGCTCCCCCAGATGCAGACAGCTGAGCCTTGAACCAACACTCTGATAATGGAGGCTGGCATGACAAGTGGGGACTTAACTTGCTGAGCCACAACACTGGCCCCTGTTTGTTGTCTTTAAAGACATCAGAGATGTATATGTCTGACTGCGGGGCTTACGTATTTAAGAAAACAAACTCGAGGCAAAAATGATTACTCAAAGTCTCAGGTTGATTGGATCTACTTCATAAATTAAATTAAGATACTTGTGAAGCGCATAGCTCAGCACTTTATTTTCAACAAATAAAATGTTAGCTACTTATTGTTAGACCCATTCTTGATGTAATAATTGCTACAGTTTTCCATTTCTTTTTAAAATATCCCAAAGGCTATTTCTGTAGTTGCATAAAAAGGAACTGATATTAATAACTATTGCATGGAGAAGTTGAAAGATCATGGAGTTTTGGCGTTAGATTGTGTGTTCCATTGGTCCCAGTGAATTTTTTTAAAGATTTTATTTATTTATTTGACAGGTAGAATTACAGACAGTGAGAGAGAAAGAGAGAAAGGTCTTCCTTCCATTGGTTCACTCCCCAAATGGCCACAATGGCCAGAGTTAAGCCAGTCTGAAGCCAGGAGCCAGGTGCTTCTTCCTGGTCTCCCATGTGGGTGCAGGGTCCAAGCACTTGGGCCATCTTCTACTGCTTTCCCGGGACATAGCAGAGAGCCAAACTGGAAGAGGAGCAGCTGGGACTAGAACCAGCATCCATATGGGATGCCTGCGCCACAGGCGGAGGATTAACCTAGTGTACCAAGGCACTGGCCCTGGTCCCAGTAGATTTTAATTCCAGTTCCAAGACCTCTTCACTGACAGGGAGACCAGTTTCATAATTCCATAACTAACACAGCTTTCAAAGTGAACCTGAATAGTGGTGTCACTTTCCTAGGAAGTAAGGTCTAAAATGGTCTAGCCAGAAAAAGTTAAGACACAAGAGCGCCTGTGATGAATATTTTGAGTGGAAGAACGAAGCCACAAGTGTTGTCAGAGTCAGCAGACAAGAGAGGTGCAAGAGCATGTGTCCTGGATGGCAGGAGGTCGTCCTAACTGCTGTGGAGACTGTCCGAGATGTAATGGTGACTGTTGGTGGTAGGCTTGCTCCATTTAAAGACATCAAAATTAGACATGCTGAGGACTTGGAGCTTCAGTTTTTTTCCAGAAAATTTCTATGGTAGAGTTGTTTTGGGGACTATGTGCCAGAGTAGGCACTCAAAAATGTTCCACTCAATGACCTACTCTAAGTCAATCCCTCGATCCTTTCCTGAGTCACTGCACTTCCTGGCACACAGCTGGAGTCTTAGCTTTACCAACAGGGCCTGGTTGGGTTTGTTTCTTGCTCTAGTGGTTGTTTGCCCAGGCTGAGGTTAGTTTGCATGGGAAGCAGTGTCTTCTGTCCAGACGAGACATTGTGAAGGGACGATGGTGATACTTTAGCAGGAATTCAGCAGATTTGAAAGTGGTCTGGTAGCAACCCTATCACTGTGGGAATTCCATGTTTGGAAAGATCTTTGAGAGGTAAAAGATTCTTTATAAGCTGCTTTGCCACAATAGAATGGGAAGAAAAGGAAGCCAAAGGTAGGGAGTTGTAGGAGAGAGTCTCAGACTGTGGGAGGGAGCTGTAGAAAACAGTGGACTTGAAGAACAGAGTAAAGGAAGAGGAATGATGAAGGAAACCTCTGAGAAGGAAGCTTTCATGCTGGAAGTAAATAAGCATATTCGAAAGTTCATGGAAAGTGAGAATTAAAGGATAAATTTACTTGGGTGCAAATTATTTGGACTTCCATAAACTTTTTGAAGATCTCTTTTTATGTTTTATCAACTGTTCCAGCTTGTCCTTGGTCGAGTTCTAATTAAAAGCAAATATTTTAGGATTAAAGAACATTTTATTTGAAGGCCCAAGACTTAAGTCTCAGTATGACAAATGGAGCCAGGAGCCAGCCATCCACTAAATTAGATTTTTTTATGTTAATCTTTTCTATGACATGGAAATATACTTTACAGAAAATGTTTTGTTTCTCATATTGTTAAGGAATATTTCTTTTATTATAGGAGATTTTTAATTTATAAGACTTTATGATACATATTCTATATATATGTGTGTGTGTGTGTGTGTATAGGAAATGACTGAATCTATCTTCAGTGACAGAAGGTCAAAATTTTTGTTCTTGTTCTTACTAGTTAGCTGTGAAATGGTGAATGTATATTCTTTTGTAAAATAAAGATGAGGACTTTGGTATTAAATACTTTTTCAGGTTTGGGAGGGGAAGATCCCATGTCTCTGCTCTACTTCAGTGAGGATCTATAGACAAATGTGATAGTGATAACTATATAGGAAGTAAGCCAAGGAGAGTCCTCTGCTCTTTGCTGTCTCCTAGGCAACTGGAACTTAATTTTAAATAATATTTGGGCATGGCATAACAATAATTCTCTAGAAAGTTTTATTTTTCTTTTGAAGTGAAATTTCAACCAAAAATTGAGAATTATTGATATCTGAAAATACATCATGTGGACATTACAGGTGACATACACAAAATCATACACTTACACCTTTTATCCATACTCTTGTTTCAATGCCTTGGGGACAATTTTCAAATTTAATTAGAATAAGTTATAAGTAGGTGCCTTGGTTTGTCTGCTAACTAACCCTGTTCTAAAGCTATGCCTTTAAAGGAAGATTTGTTTTGATGAGTTACAAAAAATATATTGTTCAAACACAAAAATCAGAATCCCAGACACGGAAGATTTCAATGTTTTCCTTTCCAATCAATTTTTAGACAAAGAATATAAGATATCAGTGAATACAGAAAAACTTTCAGAAAGTCGGCGTTTAGAGATTAGCATTTATAGAACCCACTCAATATTACGGTGTTTCATTTTTTTAAAGATTTATTTATTCATTTGAAAGTCAGAGTTTCACAGAGAGAGAGCAGAGAGAGAGAGAAAGAGAGAGAGAAAAGTATTCCATCTGATGGTTCACTCCCCAGTTGGCCACAATGGCCAGGGCTGTGCCGATCTGAAGCCAGGAGCCAGGACCTTCTTCCAGGTCTCTCACATGGGTGCAGGGACTCAAGGACTTGGGCCATCGTCTACTGCTTTCCCAAGCAGAGAGCTGGATCGGAAGTGGAGCAGCTGGGTTTCAAACCGGCGTCCATATGGGATGCTGGCACTTCAGGCCATGGCGTTAACCCACTGTGCCACAGTGCTGGCCCCAATGGTGTTTCTTCTTTATGGCATTAAAATACTTTTAAAAACTATAATATTTCAAAGTACTTTGTATTAAACATATTTAATAATAGATCCAAAATGATAGCTAACTAAATGAAAAGACCACATTTACCTTCTTTTGTTTTTAAATATGATTTTTATTCTCTGAATATTAACTCTTCTTCTGTGCAATTACTTCACTAGCATTATGTAATGTGGTGTGAACTAGCTAAGAGATTCAATGACTTGCACTCTGCCCTATATCTTTAAGCAAATCATGTAAATCTGACTTTTAGCTCTCTAATTAACATGGTGTGTTGTAATGAGATGATCTGTATGGTTCCTTCTCTTCTGACATCCTATTCTTTTATTTGTCTTTAGCTCTGGACAAGCTGAGCAATTTAATAAGGCAATTTAATCAATTTGAAAGGCAATCTGGATAATTTATCCCTAACCTTTGTACAATAATAAACATTGCCTTTATTCCTAATAGTGTGGTGAAGCATTTTTTCTTTTTGGTTGTAGCTGCATAATTGTTTGAATTCTAACCAGGACCAGTTTGCTGCAGAATTTCAAATTTCAGTTTCCATATTATCTCATCATCATTCCACTCCACTGATTACTAATGCTGATCTTAGGGCCTATTTCTATTTGAGTATAGCTAGTATTCTAGACCCCTGAACTCATAAGGCATTGTCAACAACTGTAAAAATGAATGTGACTGTTCCACTGGGAGAGTAGACTTGTTTCTGGTGCCTGTTTTTATGGCATCTGAAGTGTGTAGGCTATCTGTGTCTGTTCACAGTCTCTTATGTGGAGGATTCTATGACTGCTTCTAATCCAGCTGTTTCTTTTCATTCAACTCTTTTAAAACTAGGGGGGAGTTTCTTGGAACATCAAATTTATTTCCCAGCAATATTGAAATAGAGAATGTAGTCAGCTTTCCCAGGTTGGAGGAGTAAAAATATGTAATAAAAAAACTTTGATTCTTTTGTGAATAATTTTTTATTGTGTTAAAATATAAATAACAAAATTTACCATGTTTACCATTTCTTAGGTATATTGCTCTATGGCATTAAGTGCGTCCTCACTGTTGTGCAGCCATCAGCATCCATCTACAGAACGTGTCCATCTCCTAATCCGAAGTTCTGTACCTGTTAAACAACACTTCCCATTTTGTCCTCACTTCCCATCTCCACGAATCTGACTACTCTAGGCGCTTCATATAAATAGACTCATACACTATTTCTTTTATTGTGACTGGCTCACTTCACTTAGTATAATATCGGCAACTTTCATCCGTGATGTAACATGTTTCATTTTTTTTAAGGCTGAATGATATCCTGTCATGTATGTATTTTACATTTTGTTCAGCCATTTATCTCCTGATGGACATTCATGTGTGACTATTGTAAATAATGTTTTCTGTGAACATTGGTGTTCAAATATCTTTCTGAATCTCTGACTTAGTTATTGAAGTATATACCTGCAAAGGGAACTACTGAATCATGTGGTAATCCTTAATTGGTTTATGGTAATGTTTAAATGTTTACCTCCCTATTGTATTCCATAAAGACTATACCATTTAATAGTCCCAGTAACAATATGTGGGGTGTAATTATTTTGATTGTCTTTTCTCCCCTTCCTCCATTTTCTTTTTCCTTTCTCATCTGAAGCTTGGTAAGTAGTTAACCACTATCTACCGGACATCGAGTTAATTATCACTGATGAAAGGTGGTGGTGGCCTTGCTCCATCTCCTCTGTTGGTTCTTGTGGGGAGCAACCCGGACTGGACTGAGTTACTGGAATTAAGACTTATTCTATGCATCTGCTCTCCCACAATATGGCGCTGGGAGAGGAGAAAACAGCTTCTACACAGCTGCCTCTTGCCAACCTGAGTGATGACCTCCAGGAGCGGATCCTGCTCCTGATTGGAGGAGAGCAGCGTACTTGGCGTGTGGGCAGCCGAGTTGGGATTGGCGGAGGAGGACTATAAAGGAGGAGAGAGACGGCATGCACCAGGAACATCTAGGGGGAACATCTATCTGAAGGAACACCTGTGCAGCCCCCGAGAGAGCCGGGCGGCGGTGTGCCACTCCCCCGCGGAAGTGGGGAAAGTGGCAGGGGGAACCGCCCTTCCACGGAGGTGGAAGGGACGGCAGCCAACCCGGGAAGAACCAGCAACAAACCCGGGGAGGGCCGAGCAGACGAAAGAACAGCGCAGGGTCCTGTGTCGTTCCTCCACGAAGAGGGGGAGCGACATAATGGTGCCGTGACTCGGATATGAAGCCTAGGCAGGGTTTAGTGTTGCTCCTCCACGAAGAGGGGGAGCGACAGTTCTCATGTGCCTAAGCACTTGACTGCCATCAGTAGTGCAGATGTGGGAGGTAGGAGGTGAGGGGCAGCAGGGGGAAGCAATTTACAAAGAGCTTCATGAAGGCTGTAGGATGCTTTGCCTCGTGTGGGTTTTTAAGTGAAAGTTTTGTCTCCATTTGCCTTTCAAAATCAAGTATCAGTAATCTTGGAATACTGGTTGTTCTATAAGCACTATAGTTTCTTTGTTCTCTCAACAAATGATGGGACTTAAGTACAGAAGGAAAGAAAGTTCTCAGAAAGCAGGGGCTCACAGGAAGTGACACTTAGATCTAAATACATTGTTCCATCTCAAAAGTCTTGTGTGATCTTGAGATGCTATACTTAGAGGACATTTCAGAGGCATTTAAGTCAATGCCCTCAGTGCAGAAACTGAGTTCCACAATGGGTTTGTTATTGAAAGGACCTTGGGTTTAAGGCTCTGGAAATCTAGTATCTTTTTTGCAATGGTATACAAGTTTAATTCTTAAGAATTCTAATGTCAATTGCTATTTTCTTAGTAATATTTGTTATATGACACTTGAAATGTGAGTTAAGGGAAAGCTAGCATATTCCATTTTAAAAGGTATGAATGGAGAAGTGAAACTGGAAAAATTTAGCTAGTACTAATGTGTAATTCCTTGAAACTTATATCAATATCAACCTTACAAGATATCATGCTGATGAACGTATGCAGAGTGGAAACTCTGGAACATCTCCAAGTACAAATGTAGAGATAAATGCTAGAAACAGCCCTGGGTACCAGCCTAAAGGGAGAACCAACCTGGATTATCATGAGATTTCTAGAAGTTTTTGGGGGAAATTTCTATGATATGAGAGGAATGATTTTTAGAATGAATGATTGAGGCAGTCAAATTTATGATTATCAGGTTAAATTGCTACTGTGAATGTGGTCAGTTCCAACAAGCTAGCAATGATGAGCTTTTGCTTATGAATTGTGGTTTTAATTATTGGCCTGAGAGAAGCATGGTACCCTATGCAATGACTGTATTGAATTAGCAATAGCTGGAGCGAGTGGAGAAAGGAAATGCTTATCTAACTGAACATTTAAAATGAGTGAAATGCATTATTGAAAATATTGATAGCTTAATTTAAGTCTGTGAGTGATTATAACAACCTAGTGATTTTCTAGTAATTTGGCTTCATGAAGACACAGACGTTACTAATAGTTGTTCATTAATACCAAAAGGAATCACAGAGGCCAAGAAAAAATGTTTGATCTCTATATTAATAATGCTTACATAATCATTTAATACAAATAGCTGTCTTAATATTGAGATTTTTTAAGATCTAGATATAGGTGAAGTCCTCAGAGCAATCTCTATATTTTTTCTATTATAAAAGAGGAATGATGAATATTCAACAAATAGTTTTCTCATGAAAAATAACATGAGTTAATTTAAATCACACTCTTTTTTTACTCACAAAACTTATTTTCATTTTATTTAAGAGAGAGAGAGAGAGAGAAAGAGGTCAGTCTTCCACTTACTAGTACACTCCTCAAGGGCCTGTAACTGCCAGGGCTGGACTGGGCCAAAGCTGGGCTCCTGGAACTGCATCTAGGTCTCCTATGTGGGTGACCCAAGTACTTGAGCCATTATCTGCTGCCTCCCAGAATGCACATTAACAGGAAAATGGATCAAAAGCAGAGGAGCTGGGACTCTTCACACCAGCCACTCGGAAAGGGGTTGTGTGTATTCTAAGTAACAGTTTAGCATTGCTTTTGATGTTCTAATAAAAGATATTAAAAAAAAAAACCACAATAAAACAGTCAAGGTTATAACCTATTTTGCTGTTGAGAAAATCTGTCTTCTAAATCCTGGTCTCTTCAGGGATTTGGTTAATTTGTTCTTATTTTTATTCTTCTACTTTTCTATTTTCTGTGTTGTTTTGATCTGCTTTTACTACTGCTAACCCAAGAGATTTAGCACAGGTTATTTTTGCTTATAACAAAGAAGATTTCACATAAACTGAATCTGGTCTCCATGCTCCCAATTGTCAAGAGTTATGTTATGATAGACATGTAAAAATTTCTCTTGATTTTCCTAAGATTTAGACCACATTAAATAGCTCTGATTATTCTTAGCTTTACTATTGCTAATATTGATGATATAGTGTAATATCTTAAGTTATTTAAAGTGAAAGCATGCTTCCAGTTTTGTATAATTCATGTAGTCAGGTATGATTAGTGTGTGACTGTGTGGAAATTCATTTTGTTTAGGGCAAATATTTGAAATATGTTTGGTTAACATTGTTCAGATGAACATTAAAGCTATCAATTTCTACTAATTCATGTCCACATATAAATAGATAATTACATGCTTGGGAAGCTAGGACTGTGGTCTATTTGGTTATCTATATTAAAGGGGGGATTAGAACAATCAAGAATTATCATTGCAGGGACTGACATTGTGGTTCAGTGGGCAAAGCTGCCTTCTGTGATGCTGGCATCCCATACAAGCACTGATTCAAATCCTGGCAGCTCTGCTTCCCATCTAGGTTCCTGTTAATGCACATGTGACAACAGTAGAAGATGGCACACGTATTTGGGCCCCTGCCACCTGTGTGGGAGACATGGCTGGAGTTACAGACTCCTGGATTTGTCCTGGTTCAGCCCTAACAGCTGCAGCTCTTTGGAGAGTAAAGCATCAGATAGAAGATCTCTCTTTGCTCTGTCTCTTCCTTTCTCTCTGAAACTCTCCCTTTCAAATATATATGTATATACACACACACACACATATATATATATGTATATGTATTTCAAAATTCTCAGAAATGATCAACAATCACATGCTTGTGAACAAGTCACTTAATGTAATTAGTTCATATTATTTGGCATATACAAAGTTGATGTCCTTACAGTTTGATAAACACATCAGCTTTAGAGCTGAAATGCTCTTTTCTTTCTGAATCCACAGCCAAACCCACCAGATATTTTAAAATTTCCTTTCAAAATTTCTATTATGTACTTTTCTAATGTAATTTCAGCAGATGCTACTGTCAATGACTGTGACTTTCTGAAATTATGTAATTGAGGAAACATGTTATAAATTTCCTCCAAAGCACTTTATAAAGTTCTAAACCAAATCTCAATATGGGGAAGCACAGTAAAATGCTGTTCCTATCCCTTTTTTATGTTTCTGCTTTGACCGTATATTACTTTTTCTTGGCAGTTTCTTATCTTTACTTGGGTAGCATCCCTGAACTTTCTTAACTATAAAATCTGAATCTCCAAACTACTTATTCATTCTGTTGGAGTCTCTGTTTTTAATGCTGATTTTTAAATTTCAGTAGGGCTGAAAGCAATACAATCTTCCCTTTGTATAAGTTTCTTTGGGTTCATACCTGCAGTGCCCCTTATACCTTATTCTGTAGCACTTCTGTCACATTTTTATGTTTCCTTTGGTATTAGTGTTCACTGTAATCAAAAAGTACTGAATCTCCAAGGGTAAGTTGTGAAACTGAGGAGAGAAACTGCTGTCTCTCCTATGAAGCTCCAGAGGACTCTATTGAGGTTTCTTTTCCTAAGAGTTGTTTTACATTCCTTGAGTACTCTGCTCATCCCCACATAATTTATTTTACTCATCCTCAAGCGGAAAGCTATGTAGGTGCACATGTAGGAACAGCTGAAATGTTGACTGTAGTAAGGGTTAAGAATCTTTATTATTTGTTTTCATGATAAAATGATCTTTTCTACTCTATACTTGCAATGAGTGCCTTTTATTTTTATTTTGTTTCCTTTTTGTATTTTCCCTCACTCTCAATATACTTGGTGCCAAATGTGGATCCTTAGGCTGGAAGGTAAAAAAAGTATGTATTATATCTCTTCTTTGGAGTCAGAGCTTTCCACATCTTTGAAGGTAAAGGAAAGTAATATGCAGTATTTACTGTCAAGATATGAATTCTTTTCATCACTGTCATAATGTTGAATGTTGTGACAATCCCTCCATTTAAAATCCCTAGACTGTGAAATTTGGTGAGCTTCTAGACTGGAGAAATAGCCACGTGACAAGAGGATGATGCACCCCAATTTCACAGGGACAGGAAACCAGTGCTTGGGACCCAATGTACATCTTCATCTGTCTGTTAATCTTTATGCTTTGAATATACTTTATAATAAACCAGATGCATGTGAAAAATAATATAAAGTTGGATGTTCACTCATTCACACATTCAGTAAACATATATTGGACTTCCAGGATGTGTCAGGCTCTATTGTAAGCATTGTAATGGAAAGATATTTAAGACATTGTTCTTAAGACTCTCCTTGATAAATGGAAAAGTCAGGCATACATAGATACAATGCAATGCAATGTTCAAAAAAATGGGGCCTATAAATTTTCTTAGGATCATATATTTGTTTACATATTTTGTTGAAATGTTCCAGAGTGTTCTCAACTCACAAGCTCATCTGGAATTGCCCTGTGTAACTCCCAAATGGGGGAAGATGATTTATGATATTTTAAATCTATTATTTCAAGGCTTGGCAAAGGCCAGATGGATTTTGGGGTTTGGGCATTAGGCTTGTGGTATTGGGTGCTTGCTACACAGTGGATGTCCTCATTCCTGCTCATGCCTGTGGTGATCACAGTTACCAGCCTTGTGTTGACACTGGCTAAAGTGCTGGGTCTGTGGCCCTTTCACAAACCCCAAGTTGGTTAGCCTTATTTTCAGAGTCTGAGATGATCCCCAAGGTGGTGATCTGTCAATGCAGAGGCCTCTGCAGCTGGTAATACCTGCTTTCCTCCATTTTGAAGTTGAAATATCTTACTTTATCACCTCCATTGAGTTCTGAGGGCAACTTCCCCCAGTGTTAGCCATCTTTGTTTTCCCTCCACTAGCTTCTACTTGAAACAAAAAGCTTCTCAGGGAGAGTCCTCCAGAAGTAGACTGAGGTTTTACAGATGCACACGTCCATGGTTTGGGCTAACATTTTTGTTTCAAAGAAAAGTGCCATCAATGACAAACTGAGCCTTCTTTGACCCATTATGGTGAGGCTTTTCAAAAACTGAGCCATTAAGTGCATAGAGGCAGAACAGTCCTTTTAGGTTCTCCTATTTAAGATATAATATAAACTGAATGTATTTATTTCACATTGCTGAGCGATAAGAATGGTCAAGTTTGGTCTGATTTGTAAATAACGTGAAGATGATCCCTTAACAAAACTCCACTTCTCAGCTGGAGACCAGCTGGTCATGTCTCTTCTCAGTGCTGGCCCAGCCCTAGCCATTGTGGCCATCTGGGTAGTGAGCCAGCAGATAGAAGATCTCTCTTTCTCTGCCTCTCCCTCACTGTAACTCTGCCTTTCAAATAAATAAATCTTGAAAAAAGCCCAGTGCCAAGTAGAGGTGAGTAAGAGACAGCAACTTTAATGAATGATCTGGTCCTACAGGACACTGAAGTTTCAGAGAAAAACCAGAGAGACAAAATATTTGTCCATTTATTTTGGTCATTTAAGATATTTGGTTCATGTAACTTTATTTCTTATAACCTTTAAGGATTATCAGCCTAGAATCTTTGGGAGAGCCAGGGATCTCATATTTTATTTGTCTATTTACTTTTTTTTTATTTGACAGGTAGAGTTAGAGAGAGAGCGAGTGAGAGAGAGAGAGAGAGAGATGTCTTCCTTCTGTTGGTTCACCCCCCCCAAAATGGCTGCCACAGCCGGCGTGCTGCGCCGATCTGAAGCCAGGAGCCAGGTGCTTCCTCCTGGTCTCCCATGCGGGTGCAGGAGTCCAAGCACCTGGGCCATCCTCCACTGCCTTCCTGGGCCATAGCAGAGAGCTGGATTGGAAGAGGAGCCACTGGGACTAGAACCCGGCGCCTATACAGGATGCTGGCACCGCAGGCAGAGGATTAGCCAAGTGAGCCACGGCGCTGGCCCCTTGTCTATTTACTTTTAAAGATTTATTTATTTGTTTTTGAAAGAGTTACAGAGAGAAAGGGAGAGACAGATTTTTCATTTGCTGGTTACTTCTAAGATGACCACAATGGCCAGGGCTGAGCTGGGCTAGGCTGAAGTAAGAGACATCAGCTTTATCTAGGTGTCCCACATGGGTATAGGGGCCCAAAAACATGGGTCAGTCATCTTTCACTGCTTTTTCTAGGCCGTCAGAAGAGTGCTGGATTGAAAGTAGAGCAGCTGGAAATTGACCCGGAACCCATATGGGATGCCAGCATTGCAGGTGGTGGCTTTACCTGCTATGCCACAATGCTAGATCCTTGGACATCTTATATTTAAACTGAGTTACTTCTAATCAGATCCTTCCACTCAGAGTCAAAAGATCAATTTTTTGAGATGTGTGGTTATGATGATGCTCTGGGGAAAACAAAGAAACCTAGAATCTATAAGGAGACATTCAAAATTACCCTTTTTATAAGTTTCTTGTGGTCCAAGGGAATCATCTCTCTTGAAAACACTCCCATGTGTGTATTCCCATTGCTAGTATCTAGATGTTGTATGCATCAGCCTATATTTCTCTAGAGCCACTTTAGTTACTAGAGTCTATCATTTGGGAAACCCTACTCCCTCTTCAGTGGGATTTAAGGATCATCTCCATTTTCCTAATAATACATGCTCTTGAACTATATGGAATGATTGATAGTCAACAAGTTTTTAACTGGGAAAACGACAATTTCATATGGCTAAAATTAATATCTCCCTAATGCTGATCTACTCTGTTGGAGCAGTGCTCCTGATATTGCATAGGGCCTTCAGTGTGGTTAATGACATTCCAAGTCCTCCCAAAGGGTTGAGGTGTCTGTGGCCTTTCCCAAGTATTCACCATTGTGAATTCTAGACATGCTCCCCCTCCTCCAAAAGAAACCATTTATTTAATGAGTACAAATTTCATAAGTACAACTTTAGGAATATAGTGATTCTTCCCATCCTCTCATCCCATCCTCTCATCCCACTATCTCCTCCTTCTTACATTCCCAGTCCCAGTCCCATTTTCCATTAAGAAAAAACAAAACAAAACTGTTCCTTAACAGTCAAGACAAGGGCTGTTCAAGTCATTGCTTTTCAAAGTGTCCATTTCACTTCTACAGATTTCCTTTTAGGTGCTCTGTTAGTTCTCACAGATCAAGGAGAACATATGATATTTGTCCCTTTGGTACCTGCTTATTTCACTAAGTATAATGTTTTCCAGATTGCTCCATTTTGTTGCAAATGACTGGATTTCATTTTTTTTTTACCACTGTGTAGTATTCCATAGAGTACGTATCCCATACTTTCTTTATCCAGTCTTCAGTTGATGGGCATTTAGGTTGATTCCATGTCTTAGCTATTGTAAATTGAGCTGCAATATACATGGAGGGGAGCAGATAACTTTTATTTGCTGATTTCATTTCCCTTGGGTAAATTTTCAGGAGTGGGATGGCTGAGTCATATCGTAGGTCTATGTTCAGATTTCTGAGGTATCTCCAAACTGATTTCCATAGTGGTTTTACCAGTTTACATTCCCACCAAAAGTGGGTTAGAGTACCTGTTTCCCCACATCCTTGTCAACATTGTTGATTTCTATATGAAAGCCATTCTAACAAGGGTGAGGTGAAACCTCACTGTGGTTTTGATTCGCATTTTCCTGATGGCTAGTGATACTGAGCATTTTTTTCATGTGTCTGTTGGCCATTTGGATTTCCTCTTTTGAAAAATGTCTGTTTAAGTCTTTGGCCCATTTCTTAACTGGGTCATTTGTTTTGTTGTTGAATTTCTGGATCTCTTTATATATTCTTCTTATTAATCCTTTATGAATTGCCTTGCTTGCAAATGATTTCTCCCATTCTGTCAGTTGCCTTTTCACTTTCCTGAGTGTTTATTTTGCAGTACAGAAGCTTCTCAGTTTGATGTAATCTCAGCTGTTGATTTTGTCCTTGATTGCCTGTGCCTCTGGGGTCTTTCCAAGAACTCTTTGCCTATGCCAATATTTTGCAGGGTTTCCCCAATGTTCTCTAATAAGTTGATAGTATCAGGTCATAGATTTAGATAGATCTTTAATGCATTTTGAATGGATTTTCATGTAAGATGTAAGGTAGGGGTCCTGCTTCATACTCATACATGTGGAATTCCAGTTTTCCTAGCACCATTTGTTGAAGAGACTGTCCTTTCTCCAGGGATGGTTTTAGCTCCTTGGTTAAATATATGTTGCTTGTAGATGCTTAGATTGATTTCTGGTGTTTCTATTCTGTTCCATTGGTCTATCCATCTGATTTTGTACTATTGCCAGGCTGTTTTGATTATAACTGCCTTGTAATATGTCCTGAAATCTGCTGTTGTGATGCCTCTGGCTTTGTTTTTGTTGTATAAGATCACTTTAGCTATTCGAGGTCTCCTGTGTTTCCATATGAATTTCAGCATCTTTTTTTTTTTTTTTTTTTTTTTTTTTTTTTTTTGACAGGCAGAGTGGACAGAGAGAGACAGAGAGAAAGGTCTTCCTTTTCTATTGGTTCACCCCACAATGGCTGCTGTGGCCAGCGCGCTGCGGCCAGCACACCACGCTGATCCGAAGTCAGAAGCCAGGTGCTTCTCCTGGTCTCCCATGCAGGTGCAGGGCCCAAGGACTTGGGCCATCCTCCACTGCACTCCCGTGCCACATCAGAGAGCCGGTCAAGAAGAGGAGCGACCGGGACAGAATCCAGCACCCCGACCGGGACTAGAACCTGGTGTGCCGGTGCCACAGGCGGAGGATTAACCTATTGAGCTGTGACGCCGGCCAGCATAATTTTTTCTAGATCTCAGAAGAATGTCTTTTGTATTTTGATTGGTATCACATTGAATCTGTAGATTGCTTTTGGAAAAATGGACATTTTGATGATATTGCACCTTCTAATTTATGAACATGGAAGATTTTTCCATCTTCTATTTCTTTCTTTTATGTATTTTAATTCTCATAATAGAGATTTTTGACATTCTTGGTTAAATTTATTCTAAGGTATTTGATTTTTTTGTAGCTATTGTAAATGGAATTGATCTTAGAAGTCAATCTCAGCCTTGTTACTGTCTGTGTATACAAAGGCTATTGATTTTTGTGTATTGATTTTATATCCTGCTACTTTTTACCAATCTCTTCTATGAGTTCCAGTAGTCTCTTGGTGGAGTATTTTGGATTCCCTATATATACAGAATCATGTCAGGGATAGTTTGACTTCCTCATTCTCAATTTGAATCCCTTTGATTTCTTTTTCTTGTCTAATGGCTCTGGCTAAATATTCCAGGACTATATTGAATAGCAATGGCAAGAGTAGGCATCCTTGTCTGGTGTGATGGGAGTGGGGTGGGAGTGTGGGTATGGGGGGAAGAACGAGTATATTCCTAAAGTTGTACCTATGGAATTTGCATTCATTAAATAAAAGCTTTTTCAAAAAAGGTAAAGGGAAACCTTCAATATCCCAATTTGTTGAGACTGAACAGAATGACTCAAATTTTATCTCTAAGCCAAGGTGGTAGTGAAAGCCACTGTCCTTATAACAATAGGAAACAAAGTGGTTGTTGACTCTTTTGAAATCAAGTTTTCAAACTAAATACAATTCTTTTTTTTAATTTTTATTTAATGAATATAAATTTCCAAAATACAGCTTATGGATTACAATGGCTTCCCCCCCGCTATAACTTCCCTCCTACCCACAACCCTCCCCTACCCTCTCCCTCCCCCCTTCTATTCACATCAAGATTCATTTTCAATTCTCTTTATATACAGAAGATCAGTTTAGCATATATTAAGTAAAGATTTCAACAGTTTGCACCCACATAGAAACACAAAGTGAAAAATACTGTTTGAGTACTAGTTATAACATTAAATCACAATGTACAGCACATTAAGGACATTCTAAGAAAAGTCCAAATAAAGTAAAAATGTTGCAATGATGATAATGCCCACAACTCAAAGAATCATCTCCATTCATTGTGTACAAGCACTGTTGATCCCATTACATTCGTTTCAGCCATACACTTACTCATTATGGATTGTTATGAAGACGAGTATTCCAGATATGAAACACAGCAATTTCTATGCACTCAGGTAAAAATATACAACTATTAATGTACTGAACTAAACTTGTACAACATTTTCATTGTAGCTAAGTAACATAAACTTTGCTTCTCTAATACATACCTTTTTTTAATGAAGCATACCAATTAATTAATTGCCAAACACTAATTTCTGCTAATTGGATCATGGTAATGATTATTTTGCAATGAGGAAGATGCTATATTATATAGCAATTCTAATTCATTTGTTACATTTAAAAGGGGGTTTTGGGGAGAATGGGGGAGATCAATGGATCTGAGTACAAATACTTTCTATTTAAATTGACTTATTCATTTCAAGTGTCCCTCCTCCCCCAGTTTAAAAGTTATGCTAAGAAAGAAAAAAAATCCAAGTGTCCTTCTTTGTCTCTTTTAACAGTTTTTGTGTTAAATTCTGTTTTGTCTGATATTAGGATGGCTACACAGCTCTTTTTTGGTTTCTGATAGCCTGGAATAACTTTTCCATCCTTTCACTTTCAGTCTGAATGCATCTTTGTTGGTGAGATGTGTTTCTTGTAGACAACAAATAGATGGGATTTGTTTTTTAATCCATTCAGCCATCCTGTGTTTTTTAACTGGAGAGTTAAGGTCATTCACATTCAAGGTGACTATTGATAAGTAACAACTTTGCCCTGCCATTTTCCCATAAATATTCCTATTTTTTCCTTTGGGTTTCCTTTGTACTTTTACTGGAAGATTTTCTTCCTTTACCTTATTTCATAGTGATGACCATGTTTCTGTGTGCAGCATAGCATCTTCCGTAGGGCTGGATAGGTGGTGACAAATTATTTCAGTTTCTGTTTGTCATGGAAGGTCTTTATTTCACCTTCATTCATAAATGAGAGCTTTGCAGGGTACAGTTCTGAGTTGACTGTTTTTTCTCTTAAAACTTGGGCTATATTTCACCATTCTCTCCTAGCCTGCAGCATTTCTGATGAGAAGTCTGCTGTGAGTCTAATTGGAGATCCTCTGAAAGTTGTCTGGTATTTTGCTCACGCACATTTTTGAATCTGTTCTTTATGTTTTACAATGGAGAGTTTGACTACAATGTGTCATGGTGAAGATCTTGTTTGGTTATGTTATCTATTAAGAGTTCTATGTGCTTCCTGTACTTGGTTGTCCCTTTTTTTTTCCCCAATATAGGAAAGTTTTCTGTTATTATTCACTATTATATTCACTAAAAAGGCTTTCTTATCCTTTCTCTCTTTCCATGCCTTCAGGAACTCCTAGAACC
Source organism: Oryctolagus cuniculus (assembly GCF_964237555.1). NCBI lineage: Eukaryota > Metazoa > Chordata > Mammalia > Lagomorpha > Leporidae > Oryctolagus > Oryctolagus cuniculus. The sequence goes on along the minus strand of NC_091432.1, from coordinate 176,788,324 downwards.
CATATGTTGGGTCGTTTAATAGTATCTTTTAAATTCCCAACAGTGTTTTTTTAATTTTCTAATTTCTTCTTCTTGCATTTGGCCTGACTGTATAATTTCCTGTGCTTTGTCTTCTAAGTCTGATATTCTTTCTTCTGCTTCACTGATTCTGTTGTTAAGGCTCTCCACTATATTTTTATTTGTTCTATTAAATTCTTAATTTCTAAGATTTCATTTTAAGATCTCATTTTCATAGGAGAAATTTTGTTTCATATCATGTATGGATTTGATTAGTTTGTGCATTTGCTTCTGATTCTAAGTAATCCTATGATCAATTTTTTGAATTCCATTTCTGGTATTTCTTCAATCTCATCATCTTTACAATCTAGTATTGAGGTGTTGTGTTCTTTTGGATGTGTCATGTTTTCCTTGTTCTTGTTTCTTGGAGTGGTGTGTTTGTTATTTGGCATTTGTAGGGATACTCATTGGTTTCTTTGAATTTTCACTGTGGTGGCTTTTAACTTTATACTATGTCTATTGGATTAGTGGAGTGTCTGCTTTCAGGAAGTAACTAGAGGAGTCTGGTGGGAGTGGCCAGGGAGCTCTGTTCAGTGCTCCAGGATGAAAGGTGTGTTTGAGGTGACATACTCAGGTTTGGTGTGGTAAATCTCCCTTTTTATTTTTTGTAAGAGGGGAGGTTTCTCCTTGTCTGTTGGCATAGCCTCAGCTGAGCTCCTCTCTGTGAGGGAGACTAGTGCCTGGGTGCTAGCCCCAGTGAGTTTATTATTTATCCGCTCTGCCACAAGGACCCCACAAAGGATCTGTGCAGTCCTCAGTATAAGCTCAGATTCCCCAGCAATGTCTCTCGCCAGGTAACCTGGGAGCCCTGATCCTGTAGAATGTCCCACAGTGACTGCCCAATGTCCCAGCCACACCCTGAATCCTCCCACACAACCTCAGTGTTTTCATAGTCCTGGCATAGATGCTGCCCACAGTTAGGAGCACCCAACCCCCGGTCTCTTCTCCCAACCAGACTCAGGGGTCTCCACTTGGCTGGTTGCTGGGCATGTACATGAGCTGGTGCAGCTGTTACATATGTCCAAGATGGTGCCTACTCTCTGTCAGCTTGTTACAGGATGCCTTTGCCCTGCCTTTGCTTTTTCTCCTCTAGTTTGGTGGGCACACTATCTCCCATGGAGCTCCAAGCCGGATTCCCTCTGTGCTCTTCTTGCAACTTTTATGCCAGAGCTTAGGCTGCTAGTCTGGTCTCACCATGCTCTCCAATGCTGGTGCAGACTCCTGGCTGGTGGGGTCCTAAGTTGTGCTCATCTTTGCCCTCCATGTAGGTCCACTGTGTTTCTCCAATTTGGGTAGAGTTTCCTCTGCTGTTTTCTCCCTAACTCTTCCCTAAGACTGCACTGTTTCCCCTTTTTTAAAACTATCTTTCCCTATACTTGAGCAGCAAGTTCCTTCCCTGCTCTGCCATCTTAATCCACTCCTGTAGACATTCTTATTTGCTAATTTGTTTACTACCAAGTCCAGTCAGTAGCCATGAGCACATGTATATGAAGACATTTCAAAAAGCTCATTTAAAAAAAGAAAATTAAGAGAATTTTATTTTAATAAAATTTTATTTTAATAAAATAATTAAAAGAGAAGTTTATTATGTTACTCAAAGAAATCTGTTTATGTGAAATCTTCAGAAAGTTCATGTAAAATATTTATTGTGAAACTATTATGTATAGCTTCTAGAAATTTTTTGCATCAAAGTAAATGTATCTTTTAATTCCTATGATTTTTTGAAGTACTCTTATGCATGCACATATGTGCATGCAAGCAAGAACATTGATGTGTGTGTCTGTGTATACATATATATTATATATATATATAGAGAGAGAGAGAGAAGGAGGGAAGAAATGTTAATTCATTTTAGCAAGAAGGAACAAGAGAATTTTTTTCTAAGTGCTTTATAATTTGAAATGCAAATACTTTCACAAATAAGCTAGTACCTAACATTTTTACCTAAGGCTGTTTATTTTATTTTATTCATCTCTTTCCTTTTATTTCTATTTCCTTAGCTACACAATGACCTAGCTAAAGATTTAAATTTGACACATCTGAAGGGGGCCCTTTCCTATTTTAGACAGGACCCATCTGCCACTCTAGTTCCTGTTTGGTTATAAGGATGAAAAGAGAGCGTGGTAATTCTTTCATTAATTTAGTATAAGTAACTGTTGCTAGCAGTTGCAGTTCAATAAATACTTTGTCTGTTGCATCCTAGGGGAAAAATTGGGGTTCTATACATTTGTGCTCCTCATTTATTTTGCCTGTCCTTTTCTGTGCCATGAACATATAGGTAGAAGTTTGGCTATTTGTTACTAATGAAAATATTTGGCCACATATGGTTGGCTTTTTGACTGATGGGTAAAGACAAATTCCAAAGTTCTAGTCTTAACTGTAAAAGAAATTTCAGATGATTTAGAAAGCAACATTTGATAGGCTACTGAGCTTTGAGAACCTTTATTCTACCAAGGGCCATTTGGATATTTATAACACCATTTGTAGGCCATACAAAATTATCATTTTAAAGATGATCCTGCTATGGATTTATTGAATTTTGAGTCTTGCCTATTGCTTCCTTGGCAGGGCCAGAGCAAATGATTTTACAGGCTTTAGATGGTCCATAGGATGGATGTTTCATATAACAGAGACTTCATGGCAAGGAAGAAGGCTAAATTTGGAGCTATACATTCTCCATTTGAGTTCTGATCCCTTTGGTTACTAGCTAGGAAGGTGGGGAGCAGCACTCTGTGGGATAAGCCACCACTTGTGATGCCAGCATCCCAAATCAGGGTGCTAGTTTGAGTCCTAGCTGCTCTACTTGCAATCCTGTTTTATGTTAATGTACTTGGGAAGGCAGTGGAAGATTGTCCAAGTACTTGGCCTCCTGCTACCCATGTTGGAGATCAGGATGGAGTTTCTGGCTCCTGGCTTTGGCCAGGCTCAACCCTGGCTGTTTAGGCCATTTGGAGAGTGAACTAGTGGATGGGAGCTCGCTTGCCCGCCCTCCCACCCTTCCTCCCTCCCTTTCAAATAAATGAATATTTTTAAGAGAATACTAATGGGAAAGCTTGGGCAAGACACTGTGAGGAGTAAATGAGAGAATAACAACAGCTAGTATTTGTTGAGTACCAGCTGCTTATTTGAGGGGGTCTTCAAAATGTTCATGGAAAATACGTGTTGTTTAAAAATTATGCATGAATTTCAAGGTTATTTTATACCCAAATGAACTTCCAGTTCAATTTTTCCATGAAATTAATAAAAATCTGAGGTAATTTGAGAGGCAGAGAGAGTGGGAAAGCATGTGAGAGTGCTCACTGCCATCTGCTGATTCATTCTCCAAATGTTACCAGTGGCCCAGACCTGAAGCTCCGAATGTGGTCCAGATCTCCCATGTGCCTGGCGGGAACCTAGTGACTTTTGCCATCACGTGCTGCTTCTCAGGCTCTGCATTGTCAAGATGCTGGAGTAAGGAGACAGAGATCAAACCCAGGTACTCTGAGATGGGATCCGGGCATATTAACCACCATGCCAAAGGCCCACCCTGCTATGAACAGTTTGAAGTACCCCTAAGTACTTTAGCTCACTGAATCATCACCCAGCCCTATGAGATAAGTACTTTCACTATTCCCATTGTATGGGTGAAGGAACGGGGGCACAGGGAGTGAAGGAAATATCACACAGCGGCAAGGGAAGGAACCAGGAGTTGAATCCTGCACATACAACTTTGGAATCAAGAGCTTAGTCATCAAATTTTGAGTGGCTGTACATTGCCCGAAGGTATAAAACAAATATCAACTCAAAGTCTGTTCTCTAACTTGACTACAAGCACTACAGAAGTGAACAAAGCAAGCTCCCCATCAGGCTTCCTTTATCTTCTTTTTCCTCGGCTGCGTACTTGACTTTCTTTAATATTTTTCTCCTGCATCAATTTGAAAAAGCATTTTCAAAAACATGTCAGGGGAGTATGTGAACTGCAGTCTAACTTGGAAGTTCCTGTTAGAGCTGTTGCAACACAAGGAAAGCCTGCTTTCAACACTGCCTGGTCCGCTTTGGATTCAAAATCGTCAAATATTCCTACTGTCCATAACCAGTGGCTCAGGACAGTTTAGCTCTTTGAGCCCCCCACCCACTTTTGGAGCTACATTTTTTGGGGGGGAATCTTAGCTTCTGACTCATTCTTTCCAATTCTGAAGACTTACACCATCTCAGGGCTACATACTTAGTTAGATATACTTAAAATTGCGGTGGAGTAAAGTTTGTGCCACTTTTCCTAGGCAACTTAACTAAACTTAGGACAAATAGTTCAGACAGAGTAGTAGAAAGAGCATATGATTCAGAGGCAAAGTTAGGTTTAGATTTATGTCTAGCTCTTTGGCTGAGGCATATCGTTTAGCTTTTCTGATTCATAATTTGTCAATCTGTAAAATGAGGATAATGATAGCAGTGGCTCACATGTAATATTTGTGAGGAGACAGGCACTGGACTAGGCACGTAGATTATCTCTTTTTTCATCACTACATTTTCTGCTGTACATATAACAACAGAATATATCAGGACTCTGAGCCTTTGAGACAATAAACAAATGAGCCAAGGTCTCAAAGCCAGTACATGTTGAAGCTGGAATTCAAATCTAAGTCTGTAAGACCTGAGAGCTTATGTTCTTATCTTTTGCAGAATACCAATAGCTCTCTTCACACCATGCAGTAGTAACTTGAGATATTTGTAGAATTCAGGTAAAATAATGTATACAGTGAGTATCTAGCATAGAGCCAGACACATTTTCTTAAGAAATTATTAGTTGCATTTCCTCTACCCTTTCCCAAAGGCTTCCAATGATGGGAAAATCAGCCTTGGCAACAAGATAGGGGAGCTATTTTTGGCTGGCTGAGTGGGGCTGGAGAAGAGGAGAATCGGGAGCTTTTCTTCATCTCAAATCAAACCAGGCTGGCAGCTTTCAACTCTGTCTATACATAGGCCTGGCTGGCCTTGTTGGTTATGTCTTTATTTAGAATCTCATGTCCCTTTTTGAACCTTGTAACTTGAGAAAGAGTGAACAACTGAAGGAAAAATGAAAAAGATTAATGGATTAAGCTGTTTATGCAAAAATTTGCTATAGGAATTGGGACTACATAGCATGGTGAAGAGAAGACTGTAGGATCTAATTCTTTGTTTATGACAAAGGTTATTTAATTGATCATTACAAAGGTGAAAAGTTGGGCAAATTAACATCCAAGTCCTTTCTGAATCTTAAATTTCACATTTCTATGAAAATAATTAATGGAATAGTTAAAATGGAAATTTCAGAACATTAAAGACTCAAGGACCAGACACAGGCATTTGGTGCAATGTACAGTGGTTAAGACGCTGCTCAAAATACCTGCCTTCCCTATCAGAGCCCCAGGGCTCACATTTTGGCTTTGCCTCTGATTCCACCTTGCTGTGAAAGTGCACCCTGGGAGGCAGTAGGTGATGGTGATGGCTTAAGTAGTTGGGTCCCTGTCACCCATGTGAGAAACTTAGACTGAATTTCTCATTCCTGATTTCTGCCTGGCCCGGCCCTGGCTGTTCTTTTGGGAACATTTGGAGAGTGAACCAGTGGATACAAATAAATAGAGAAAAGTTTTAAAAGGGCTTAAAGACAGTGAAGCCTGATACTCATGTTTGTGTTCTTTGTATGTTTTAGGTCTTCACTTTTTCCTGTGGTCACATTGTCTATTTAGGTGGGAGACAGCCTTCTATATTGTGTATCTCAAAATAGAACTCTTTGACTCCTTCATTGACATGAAAAAATGTGATTTGGTCGATACAGCATATAAAATATATACATCCACATTTCAAAAAGGAAAATGTCTACCTTAATATGTATATTTTCCTTTTTATATTCCATATTCTATATTTTATATTCTATGAGTATTGGTCATAAAACAAACCATTTTTAATCATTTACATCTTGGTATAAATTAATATAACTGCTCTATTCAACTAAGCATAGCCTTTAGAGAAAATAGAATAAAAGTATTGGGCCAAGAATATTATTTAGGAAAGACTGGAGATGTTAGAACAGTGCAACAGCTGGATGGTGTCATGAGGGCAGTAAAAACTTACAGGAGAGAAAAGGAGCTCAATGGAAGGTGAGAGAACACAAAATAGCAAGGATACTTTTTAAAAGTTTGTCAGTCCTTTACCGGCCAACAGTTATATGCCAAGCAGTGAGACAGATGGGAGAAGCACAACTATTAATGAGGCACGGCCATACCATTAGTAACTATGTTAATTAGGGTAGTGTTGGTTGCTGTAAGAGACCATATATGATCTATACATGCTGTGACTGCCACTTTTCTCCAAGAAATTATAATCAATTATAATAATAATTTTCTTTTCATCTAACCCAGCAGGATTCTTCAATTTGCTCCATGTTTCTTTATGCAGGTTTGATTAATTCCAGGAGGTTCACATAATTTGGACCTGTAAAATTTTAAAAAATACTTAAAATGTTTGAAAGAGTGTAATATGCATGTATATATGTGTATTCATTTGCAAGAAAGTTTGTTTTCTGCTCTGTCCTGAGGTTTCTGGAAGTTCCTGGCCTGAGGTAGATACTCTTGGTTGGTAAACAACTTTTCTCTCCGCCACCCTAAGTTCTCAGTCCTGTGACTTCACCATTTACTGATGTCTTATCTTCAAGAACATTCAGCTAGTAGAAGAGGGAAGAGGGCACAGAGGATGCCTACTCTCTTCTGAAAAGTGGCCCATCTCATTTGGACACACATTGTTTGGTGACATCTACTCACCCAAACCCATCTAACTGCAAGGGAGACAGGATAATACATCCCACTTGCCTGATGCAAGAGAAATGGCAACAAATAAGATTCTCCACTACACAAACCTAGAATTGATTTTATGAAAAAGAAATGATCAGTGCTTAATGAAGTTTATCTGTTCTACCATGGCAGTTTTGCAGATATTAAAATCCCTAATCCCTAAGCAAAGGCATGGAAATATTTAACCTACTGATAGATTTAAATATTCTACCTTCCCATCCACCACACTTTGCTCTTCCCATTATGCCTGTGTCCCTATCCTGTGTATGCTCTAGGCTAGATGTCTGCAAACCATGGATCAAATTCAGGCTCGTAACTGTTTTTTTGTGTGGTCAATGACTTTAGAATGATTTTTTTCATTTTAAAATTGTTGGAAACAAATCAAATGAAGATTGTTTTTCATGGTTAAAAATTTTATGAAATCCAAATTATTTTTGTTTGCATAAGTTTTACTGGCACCTAGCTGTGCTCCTTTGTTTATGAGTTATCTATGATTGCTTCTAATAGCAGAGTTAAGCAGTTAATACAGGGAATGAATAACACCCATAAAGCTTAAAATATTTAATTTGTGGCCCTTTGCAAAATGTTTGCAGCCACTAGTTTAGATCATAAGATAGTAGATAACTCTACTGCAGGGTAAAGTTATCATAAATTAGCTGTAAGTGTGATAATAAATACAGAAGAACAGTGGGAAAAAAAGTCCAAGTTGACAGCAGGCTTTTGATACTTGATAGCATTAATTATGAGAAAGATAAGGAGATGATTAAAGATACAAAGTGAGAGACATTTTATGTGTAAGCTTTGAAAATAAACAAGTCTGAGAAATAATGGAAATAAAGGAGCCTATTAGGGATGATTCAGAGGTGTGAACAAGAATCTGGAGCCCATTCCTAGTATTCCATTTATTTATTATTTTTTTACCTTTTTAAAATTTATATTGACCAGGGTCAGTGTTGTGGAGCAATGTGTTAAGCTGCTGCTTGTGACACTGGCATTGCAAATTGAAGTACTGGATCATGTCCCAGATCCTCTGCTTTCAATTTTCCTTCCTGCTGAAGTTCCTGAGAAGGCAGCGGATGATGACCCAGGTACTTGAGCCACTGTCACCCATGTAGGGGACCAAGATGGAGTTCCTGGCTCCTGGCTTTAGCTTGGTCCAGACCCGGCTGTTGCAGCCATTTGGGAGTGAATCAGCAGGTGGAAGATAGACATCTCTCTCCCTGTTCCCCACGCTCTCTCTGCTACTCTACCTTTCAAATAAATGAGTCTATCTTTAAAAATTTATATTCATGCAAGACTCCTATTCTCCCTCAGCTGTATTATTTCATCATTTTATCTCCTGCAATTATCTCCTGCAATATCTAGAACAGTGCCTTTCACTCATTAGGTACTCACACATTATTGAGTGAAGGAATGAAAGAAAGAAATCTAGATTGCTCTTCAATTGCATGATGTCTTTCTGAAAATTTAGAAAAATTGACTAATTTAGGCATTTGCAGCCTCATAGGCACGTACCTTGGCAATAATAAGGTCGATTCACCCTCCTCTTGCCTTCTAGTCTGGCACCTTTTGCAAGAAAGTACTGCACTGAGAATGCAGTGATTCTGAGTGGAATAACATGGGCATTTTTTGTTGGGTAAGACTTTGAGCACACATGCAATTTAACAGGCTTGTTGGTTAATTTTATGTGTCACTATGACTGGGCCAAGGGATGCCCAGGTGGCTGGTAAATCATTATTTCTAGATGTGTCTGTGAGAAGATTTCTGGAAGAGATTAGCATTTGACTCTGTGGTGGGTTCTGAATGAAGAAAATTACCCTTACCAATGTGGACAGGCAATATCCAACCCATTGAGGAATCTGAAACAGAACAAAAATGCAGAGGAAACATGAGTTTGTTTGCTCTGCTTGAGCTGAGACATTTGTCTTCTGCTCTCCTGCGCTGGCCTGCCTGAGTCTATTCTTCATGTTGGAACTGGAACTATGACACTAGTTTTCTTGGTCCTCTACCTTGCACTGCAAATCATAGGACTTCTCACCCTCCATGACTGTGTAAGCCAATCTCCTACAATAACTGTCTCCCTATCCTATTGATTCTGTTTCTATGGAGAACTGTAACACAGCAAGATTCTCAGTTACACTCACCTATATATATGGCAGCTATCCAGTTTCCTAAATTCACCCAGAATAGAACAATGCAGAGTCATTGGCAAGCCATTAGCCTCTAGCATGTAAATTTCTTAGTACAAGTATACCTCCTCAAATATTCAGGCACTGATCAGTTTTCAACTTAAAAGATGACCAAATGCTAGTTCAGAAGAAAGGTTATATGCCATAAAAATATTTCATGCCAGTTATTGGAGTAGTGTAGAAATTGGAGCCTATATAAATACTTTGGTGCTGTTCCATTTGGATACATGCCACAAAAAATAACCTAAAGTAGATCTGAAAAAGTGTCAATAAATCATCTATTTAGCTTGACACTGCAATGTACCAATTTATTTCTCTTATAAGCTTAAGTACTCTTCAAAGCCAGGCAGCATTAAAGCTCTGGTTTGAAATTTATCCTGACATAGACCAAAAACTAGTTGGAAAAAAAAAGAGGTTAGAGGAGGGAGCTCAACTTCCACTGGACTGAAATCAGTGACATTTCAATAATTCCGGTGCGGTATCCCTTAACTTAATAGGACTTTGAACTGAAAGACTTATGTAATTGCTGCCAATATACTCCTCCCACCCCCAAGTATGCCTTGTCACTCCTATTTCCTCTCTTCCTTCTTTCTTGCTTTCCTTATAAACTTGCCTTTAGGCCTTTGTTTATACCCTTGTTTTTCTAACTGACTAGATAGTAGCCCCTGACTGCATTATTAATCCATGTGAGAGTGATTTCGGAATTATGGGATTGGTTATTAGTTTATTGTAGCATTATTGGGGATGAGAGGAGAGAGAGAATTTCATGGTATGGTAGAAATTTGGAATTTATCAACTTACAGGCAAGGTTTCTTCACTCAAGGCCTTCAATATGCCAGTGATTGCTGTGATTACTTGAGGTATGGGTGTACATGTAATATACAGTGTCAAACAAACTTTGGACATTTGTTTGGCTTCAGAAGCTCTTTTGGTAGAAAGAATAATGTTCTGGAGCTCTCCATCTTCAGAGCCAGGACTAAGTAGATCACACATAAAATGAGTCAAAGAAACAACAAAGTCTGGGCCAGAATTAGTGAAGTTGATTTATTCACAAACCTATATCAAGAATACTCACCTGTGGCCACTTTGATTTTAACAAGGGTTTGAAGGTGTTTGAAAGAAGAGTCCATTTTATAGAATTAAAAGAAGAAATACCGAGACAGTCTCTGGTTGGCAAACATTCTGTTAGCGGTGGGTTTTGGGAAGTGTGGGAGGTTTTCTAATTGATCTGGTGGTGCAGTGGGCCTTCCTCATGGAGAACCTGCTTGGTTGCAAGTGAGCAAGTGAGGAAGAACAAATGAGAATAACGGTGGATGGTGACAAGACCATCGTGCCATTCCCTCAGAAGGCAGCTGCAGGGCAGGCAGCTTCTCAGATGTGACAATGGCTCAGAATATCTGACCCTGGGTCAAAGTGAAAAGGAAGATTTCTATGTGCTAGGCACTGTACTAAGTCCCTTACATGAACTTTCCCTATGTTATTTCTCTTTAAGTATACTGCACTCTGAGTGTGCCATTACAGTTTCAATTTTACACACAAAGAATAATTAAAGTAGCTATATAAATTTATAGCTGGAAAATCATGGAATTTAGCCTCTAGTTTGCCTGGTCCTGAAATTTATTTCTCAATCTTTTTTTTTTTTTTTTTTTGGATATATTTATTTATTTGAAAGGCAGAGATACAGAGAGAAGGAGAGAAAGGAAGATAGAGGTAGACAGATTTTCCCTCTGCTAGTTCACTTCCCAAATGGTTGCAACAGTCAGGGCTGGGCCAAGCAGAAGCCAGGAGCCTAGAACTTCTTCTGAATCTCCTATATGGATACAGGGGTCCAACTACTTGAGTCATCATCTGCTGCTTTCCCAGGTTGTGTTAGTAGGGAGCTGGATCAGAAGTGGAGCAGCCAGGACTCAAACCAGTGCCCATATGGGATGCCAACACTGCAGATGGAGGCTTTCCCCACTATGCCATAGTGCCAGCCCCCCATTTTGTGAGCCTTGAGTCATGTTTATACCTACCTCATTCTCCTCATTACTTTGCCACTGGAGTATTTTAAAGCAGAGCCATATAAAAATGGGAACATATGGATTAAAAAGAGATCACAGTCCTTAGGTTAATGCAAAGAAATGTATAATATGCTATGTGATCAAACATAATTGTGAGACAGAATGAAATGCAAATATTTAAGTACTCATTGATATTAATGCATATATTCATATACTGTATATTACTTTGACATCACAACTTAGGTTGTAATTTCAAGCAGAAGTAGCCTTATCTGAATTGTTGTCTTTATCTTACAGAATGCCTAGCATAGGTTCTCAAGAGATAATTTGTCAGATTGTTGAAAAATGGTTATGTTTTAAGACATTTGATTCCTCCTTGATTTTAACAACTGAAATGATTACAATTTATTACGGCAGAAAATACAGTGGAATGTTAGTTATTTGAGATGCAACCTCTTAATTTATAGTTGTAGAAATGGGTTCACATTAGAGTAGACATAGTTTTACTTTTTTTTCTTTTCAAATGTTGTCTTTTAAAATTTATTTCCTTGCCTTGTGATACTAGCTAGCACATCAAGGTACTATGTGGAGCAGAAGCAGTTGGAGGAGACTTTCTTGTCTTTTTATTGGTACTGGAGGTAAATTGTTCTATATTTTATCATTAGTTACATTAGCTGTAGGTTTTTGTATGTGCCCTTTTTAGATTAAGAGAATTATGTTCTATGCCTAGTTTTCTGAGAGTTTTTTTTTTTTATCTGGAATGGGTATTGAATTATGTAAAATGCGTTTTGTTTATCATGTACATTTCCCTACCTAACTTATTAATAATGTGTATCATATCAATTGATTTTTTGAGTGCTAAATTAACCTTACATTTCTGAGAAAATCCTATTTGAGCATTATTCTTTTTATATATTGCTGGGTATGGTATCCTAGTATTTTGTTAAGGACTTTTATATATATTCCATTGGTCTGTTATTTCACTGCATTATTTATTCATTTAAAATTTATTAAAATATTTTATATTAAAAAAATTTTTTTTGGACAGGCAGAGTGGACAGTGAGAGAGAGAGACAGAGAGAAAGGTCTTCCTTTTGCCGTTGGTTCACTCTCCAATGGCCGCCACAGCTGGCGCACCGCACTGATCCGAAGGCAGGAGCCAGTTACTTCTCATGGTCTCCCATGGGGTGCAGGGCCCAAGCACTTGGGCCGTCCTCCACTGCACTCCTGGGCCATAGCAGAGAGCTGTCCTGGAAGAGGGGCAACTGGGACAGAATCCAGTGCCCCGATCGGGACTAGAACCCGGTGTGCCGGCGCCGCAAGGTGGAGGATTAGCCTAGTGAGCCGCGGCGCCGGCCAAATTTAAAAATTTTAAGACATAGGCTGGCACTGCAGCTCACTGGGCTGATCCTCCACCTGCGGTGCTGGCACCCCGGGTTCTAGTCCTGGTTGGGGCTCCAGATTCTGTCCCAGTTGCTCCTCTTCCAGTCCAGCTCTCTGCTGTGGCCCAGGAAGGCAGTGGAGGATGGCCCAAGTGCTTGGACCCCTGCACCCACGTGGAAGACCAGGAGGAGATGCCTGGCTCCTGGCTTCCAATTGGTGCAGCGCGCCGGCTGTAGCGGCCATTTGGGGGTGAACAAATGGAAGGAAGACCTTTCAAAATAAAATAAAACAAATTTTAAGACATAAACATTCTATATATTATGGGATGCTATATTATAATTTGGCCTGTGAATACATTGTGTAATGCCAATTAGGATAAAAATATCTCTTCTCAAACATTTAACATTTCTCTGTGGTGAAAACATCCAACAATATCTTCTAGTAATGGTTTAGGAAGGTTTCAGTATCAGGATAATGTTACAGGGAATAAAATGAGATAGGAAGAATTTCAAACAACTCTTATTTTCTGAAATACTTTGTGTTAAATTGGTGTTGTTTCTTCTTCAAATGTTTGATACAATTCATGAGCAAAAGCATCATAACTTGGAGTTTCCTTTGCAAAATTAAAAAAAATCTCATTTGATTTTCTTATTAGAGATCTTCTCATACATAAACACACATGATAATATAAATAAGCAATTTTTTCCTATTCTTTGTGTGTGTCAGTTTTGGAATACTATTATGATTTTTTTTTAACTTTTATTTAATGAATATAAATTTCCAAAGTACGGCGTATGGATTACAATGGCTTCCCCCCCATACCGTCCCTCCCATCCGCAACCCTCCCCTTTCCCACTCCCTCTCCCCTTCCATTCACATCAAGATTCATTTTCGATTCTCTTAATATATTCTTAAGAAAAACTCCAAAAATTTTAGCTAAGTTGTCAAGTTTATTGACAGAAAATTATTTTCTTGAGCTCTCAAGGTTAGTAAATGGCAAAGAATACAGCAACCCCAATTTTCTGATCTCAGACCATGTGCTTTATCAACTAACCTATCCTGTGATACAAATCATAACACTTAATTTTGAAAATATTTGTTCTATTACCACCTACCAAATTTCTTTTTATGCCATGGAAATGAAGATGATAAAGATGACAGCTTTGACTTTAAGGATTACATAATCTAGTAAAGGGAATAAACTTAAGCACCGATTGTGTGTGTGTGTGTATTTAATTCAAAGTGCTAAAGGCAACCCTAAATTGAATGTCTCAGATGAGGAAGTGATTACTTTTGTGGGGAGCAACTCGGACTAGACTAAGTTACTGGAATTAAGACTTATTCTATGCATCTGCTCTCCCACAATATGGCGCTGAGAAGGGAGAAACAGCTTCTACACAGCTGCCTCCAGTTCAACCAATAAACTGTAGGACCTGCTCCTGATTGGAGGAGAGCAGCGTACTCGGCGTGTGGGTAGCAGAGTTGGGATTGGTGGAAGAGGACTATAAAGGAGGAGAGAGACAACATGCACCAGGAACATCTATCTGAAGGAACATCTAAGAGGAACACCTGTGCAGCCCCCGAGAGAGCCAGCCGGCGGTGTGCCGCTCCCCCGCGGAAGTGGGGAAAGTAGCTAGGGGGAACCGCCCTTCCACGGAGGTGGAAGGGTCGGTAGCCAACCTGGGAAGAACCAGCAGCAAACCCGGGGAGGGCCGAGCAGACAAAAGAACAGTGCAGGGTCCTGTGTCGTTCCTCCACGAAGACGGGGAGCAACAACTTTTAGAAGTAGAAAAAGTATAGAAGGATTTATATACAGGACAATAGTCACCCTGTATCTTAAGAACTATAGGCAAATCCCAGGTAGAAAATAATTCAAGGTAGTGAAAAATGAGTATATAAAGAAACCAGGATGTGAAAAGGCAGATTGTGTTTAAGGGAAAGTGACAAATCTGTGCCAATGTAGGTGTGTTCAGAAGAAGAGCTTAAGATATAGGTAGAGGTAAGAGTTGGAAAGGTCTAGCCTTATATACCTGCTAGTTATTTGGGAACCAATTAGATTTCTTAAGCAGAGAAGTAGTAAAATCAAGGTGTGGAGATTGGGTAGAACAGACAGTATTCCTCAAAGATGGACTGGGAACCATAGGCAGAAGTTTGTATAAAACTAGGAACCAAACCCAGAAGTTTGTATAAAATGCAGCCTCTTGAGTCTACTCTCAGCACCTGTGAAGAGACTTATTGACCGGGAAATGTATACATGAAATGCCTTGAATAAGATGATTATTTTTAAAAGATTTATTTCTTTATTTACTTGTTTGAAAGGCAGAGTGACAGAAGGAGAGGAGTAAGAGTGCTTTCATCTGCTGATTTTTGCCCCAAATGGCTGCAGCCACCAGGGCTGTGCCAGAACAAGGCAGGAGCCAGGAACTCCATCCTGGTCCCCGGCATGGGCGGCAGGACTCCAAGTACTTGGGCCATTTTCTGCTGTCTTCTCAGTCACATTAGCAGGGACCTGAGTCAGAAGCAGAGTAGCTAAGACTTGAACTGGTAACTCTATATGGGATGTCAGCATTGCAAACAGTAGCTTAATCTTCTGTGCCACAGTGCCAACCTTTCCTCAGGTGGTTCTTGATGCACACTTAAGATCTGAAAACAAATTGTAGTAGAGTTTTGGTTTTCCAGCAAATTCTCTGGTCTAGGTTCTCCTGGACTTCAAACAAAATATCTATTTTTCCCCCCAATATAGAGCATCCACATAAAGTTTTAGTTTAATAAAAGTTTCTATAGCTAATAATAGTTTGAAAACCATAGTAGAAGTTGCATATGTGAGTGTGATGTCATCCATTTGAAGACTGTAGCAGTGATTTCTAAGTGCCTATGAGGAGTACTAGGAGGAATGGAGAAGATGGGAGGGATTCAAACATCGCTTTCAAGGTAAAGTCAACAGAACTTGGAGAAGGTCTTCAGGAATGAGGAAGCAGAGCGAGACTGGTATGACTCCAAGGAGCATTGCTGGGTCATGTGCTGAGGGCCTATATTTGTGTATCAATTCTACTACTTGACTGTTGTCAACTCCACAATGATAGGAGACACATCCAAGTTGACAGTTTACTCACCATAAACCACTTGCTCAGAGGGTTAATCCCCCAACCAGTTGTTTATCATGCAATATTACCACCTCTCACTAAAGGGAATCCAGATTTGTTTTAAAAAATAAACGTTTCTCTCATCTAGAGAATGGGTAGGCATGAGCTGGAAAATTTTGTTGTTCGAATGATTCAGTGCCAGAAATTCTCCTCTTTTCTGGGACATTGAGCCAAATGTACTGCCCTGTTCTTGAGCAGAAAGAATTCATAATCAAAATAAAATAACAACGAGAAACCCCTTAGAGCTCAAAATAAATAATTCTAAAAGCTTGGCAAGGAGATCGTTTTCATGATCCTAAAATGTTTTTGGTTTGTTTTGTTTGTTTGCCTTTTATTTTTAAAACAAATTTAATAGTTGGCTTAAGTGTGGCCTGCTGACCAGAACACAGCCAACTGGACCCTTGTTGTTCCAGTTCCCTCGTTGCTGAGAGGCTCTGAGAACGCTGATTGGGTAAAATGGAGATCACGATGAAGCTCTCTTAGATTGCCAAAAATAAGCAACCTCTTCCGAAAACTTATAAGCCATGTGTCTGCTCACCTGTTTTTACTGGAGAAGAAAAACAGAGCCTGGAGTTTTCTGAATGCTAAATGAAGCAGAGGGACTGATTTCTTAGGCTCCAGAGAAATCAGCTCCTAAGATCAAGGGCCCAAACTTCCCACACCATTGAAATCTTTGTGATAGATGGGAAGAAATAAGAATCTGAATGTACTCTTCTATAGAGTACCCTAAACAATACCCTTATTAAATCTATATCGAAAATGTGACCTCATTTCGGCCCTGAAAAGGTAAGAATGGGATTCCACTCACTTTATTCTTTCAGGTTAATTAAAGTATATTAGTGATTTAGGCCTCAGTGTACAGGAATAATCAAAATTAAATGTTACCAAAGAACAGAAACATGGTTTGTGCAAAGGAACTCACTCTAGTCATATATTCAGAACAGTTTCAAGGTACAACTCTGTTTCGAGATGTGGTCTTGTGAAAAAAGCTCTTGATTTTACTCAGTTTTAGTTTCCTAATCTGTAAAATGGAGCTATGACTCTTTTAAGAACAAAGATGTTATAAATTATATAAGATCAAATATGTAGCCTATAAAATATTCAATAATTTTTTTTTCAAATTTGGACTCTCAATGGCTAGATGGGTGACCTAGAAGATGAACACAAAGGTTTTTGTTGTTGTTCCAATCTGAATACAGATCCAGATCTATTCTAGAAAGCCACATTTCCCTGAATCAAGCTTCGGTAGTTTCTTGGTCCTTTCTTCTACATAAATCCCGGGAAAGCTAAATTAGAATGGTGATTATCAATAATCGAGAGAGCTTGCCAGTTCAAAAGGCAGTTTGGGGGAAGGTGGTCCTCACACGACATTTTATTTTTTTATATAAATAAATTTCATTTATTATAGGCTAATGATGTCTCAAATGATGAAATCTCTACTGGCCTTTCAATGCTTGCAGTCTTCTGAGGGCAGGCTACTGCGACAGTAGAAGTGGTGTTGTAGATCCAGCCGCTACCAGCTACTGTTGTGCAAAAAATGACAGTGCCAGATCCACTAATCTCGTCTCTTCATCTTTTGCTGCAGAAGAAGGAGTAAGTGTTCTTGGCATGCTGGCTGATTTCAGTTCTCCAGAAGGAATCCCTATAGTGAGTCTCGTATTTATTGATGATCCTGACCTTCTTGGTGCAGCTAGCCATACTGCCGTCACCTAAGCCTGAGCCCAAAAAGGCCCACACAACATTTGAAAGACGAATTGTATTTTTAGTTTATAATAATATGAACTCTGAGGTGCAAAGTGGCAATAACTTGTATTGATCATGTAAGTAGTACTTAGTCCAAGAAGTTTCTTCTATGTGTGGTCTAGGAAACCATGAAATTGATCATTAAAATAGGGTTACATTGTTGGTGGAAGGAGAAAGTATTAATAATCATTCCAAGACCACAAAGGTAAACTGCTTCTGTCTTGGGAACACAGGAAAATAAAATCACTATTGATAAAAATCAAAGCTGGAGCTGGTACTGTGGCGTAGTGGGTAAAGCTGCCGCCTGCAGGCTGGTATCCTACACGGTTGCTGGGTCAGGTCCCAGCTGTTCCACTTCTGATCCAGCTCCCTGCTAATAGCCTGGGGGAACAGCAGAAGATGGCCCAAGTACTTGGGCCTCTGCACCCTTGTAGGAGACCTGGAAGAAGCTCCTGGATCCTGGCTTTGGATCAGCCCAGCTCTGGCATTTGGGAAGTGAACCAGTGGATGGAACATCTCTCTTTCTCTCTCTCTCTCTCTCTCTCTCTCTGTGTGTGTGTGTGTAACTCTGCTTTCCATATATATAAATAAATCTTTTTAAAAAATCGATGCTTCATGAGACTGGAGTATCTAAATGAATTCTCCCAAGCAACCTCATTTTTAAACCAACCCTTGACAGATAAAAACAATATTTTAAAACTGAATCTTAGAGAAAAGGTTTCCAGGAAGGGGAACATTAATAAGAAAAAAAAATTGACTTTTTGACACAGGGCAAGAGGGGAGCACAAAGCAATTTTTGATTTCGAAATTGCATTCTGTCTCCTTGTGTAGAAAACTATGCTGTCATTTAGTCCTCCTCAGTCAGATTGCCTGCATTATAATTTGGGCCAATACTGAAAATGTCCACCCAAGGAAAGAGCCATTGTATGTTGATTATGTAACTCAAAACATACTGAAAAACATAGCAATTTATGAAACACATTTTTTCCAGACAGCGTAAGGTTATTTAATAGATACACAGGTTCCAGAAAACCTCAGTGATCTTTAAAATGTAGAGGCTAACTGAATGGGTCATCTTCTGTTTGCTGCATTCATTGATAGCAGGCTAAACATCTATGGGAAATTTATCACAATGGAGTTTATGAGGATAGCGAAGGATTTTCTTTAGAATGACTTTCAAGGAGGAGGGTGATGACGTGCTAAGGCATTTCAGATGCTTGTGGATGCTTCTAGCAGGGCTTTCTTCCTTCCCTGCCTCCTCCTTGCCCTCTCTACTTTCCTCTTTTCCTTACCTCTCCCCTCTCCTAATCCTTCCTTCTTTCCTTTCTCTTTCCCTCTCTTCTTCCTTTCTTACTTTTCTTGATAATGTTTTTTCTTTCTAGCCTAGCACTGTACTCCGTACTTCCATAGACTAATAATACTTGCTAATTGATTAATTCTTTATATTGCAGGGAAAAAGTGTTTGACTAATTGACCACACTTTCAAAAAGTGCCTTTCTAGTCCTCAAGTTTTCATTATTTTCCTTAGGTGGGTGGAACAACATTGATCAGGACTTCTCATACTGAGGTTACAAAGAGCCAGAAGTGTTGTCTGAATTACTCAGCACCTCAAATATAAACCAATATAACCAATCATTATTGCTTGGCTGTTGCACAATTTCTTGCCTTTGTAAAAAAAAAGTGCAAATCATTTCAAAAAAGGTATTCAAGACATTTTAAGTCACTGTGGGGTGGGAGGGAAGGAACAAATACACGGGGAGCAGGAGCCAAGAGAGCTTTATGTATTATATTTCATATATTGCCTTCCTTCTCCAGTGAGTTAGTTAACTATGAATAAAAGGGTTCAAACAGATAATAATTCTAATATAGCATCTTCTTTACTTTTGTTTTTGAATCCTAACCCTACACTTAACTGCTTGCGTACCTTGGCAGATAACTTAAGCCACTTGCAAGATGAGAAAAAGAGCTTTCCTTCTCACAGTGTTATTACTGGAATTAAACAAGATAATGCACATAAGGCTTGCGGAACTGTGACCAACATATAATGAATACTCCAAGATTTGTTATTTTTCAATTTATGAAGAGACATTTTTTTCCTTTGGATGGTCACTCTGTTGCCGGTGGTCCTGTCTGATCCCCAGGGTTTTATACACCTGTGTTACTACTTGAATTTTGTGTTCTCTTACAGGTTCTGCCAAGGAGTCCCTAGCCCCAGATATTTACTCAATGTGTTCAACAGTGCCTTAAAGGCCTTCAGCAGGGAACAAAACTCCTGAAATGCTTGAGAGGTAGCCCTTCAGACTCTCGTCTGAGTGAAAAAATGACTATTAAATGAGCAATTTTTGGCACTGAAAAGGCCAAAGAGTTTAGGAGTTTGCTGGGAATTAGAGCAAAGGCAGAAAGAAGAGGAGGTTAAGAAAACAAAAACAAAAAAATCCCACCATATCTAGTTGTACCAAAACAAATCCTAACCTCAAAATTTCACCCACATCCCTGAACCTAAGTTATTTCATGCATTTGAAGTTTGAATGAAGGGCAAGAAAGTAATGGCAGGTGATAGGGTCTCTTTCAGGACAAAGAAGATTCCCAGGGCTGCAAGTTTCTTAAGTAACACCTGGGGATAAGTTATTGCACATGAATGAATATTCCATTGTTGTTTTGAGGATTTCTTTATAAGTATCTTGCTTCAAGAATGAAGGGTGATGTCAATCAGGAAAAAAAATACAACAACAACAGTGAATCCTAGGACTTATTGCTCCAATTAAGCAAGAAGACAGGTTAGAGCATGAAAGATTGGGTAATAATTCATACCTGTTGTGTTTCAGTGTTAACCATGAGCATGAATGTAGACTACTGTCACTTAAGCATGAATTCTTTTTAGACAATAGCTCAAGGCCTTGAATATTTAATTGCATTTTTTCTTTAAGTAAATTACATATGAGGAAATGTTGAAAAATAATCTCCCTGGAAAGAAAAGTATGGACCTCATGAAAAATAAATATGGGTAAATTGAGTTATAAAATATCTATTCCAGTAGGAACAGAAGCTTTGAAGTCCCTTTCCTGTTCAAAAACAAAAAACCCCAGCTTCCCAGACGATAAATTTCTAGCACAATAGGCTTTCGGGTATCACAGGAGCCTGCAGTCTGTCTGGGCTTCCGGGTCATCCTGGGTTTAAGCCTGACTTACTGTCACTCTGTCTTCAATGGACTTGGCACTTCCAGTGAGAGAGAAAATTGAGAGCCTTTAAAGAAATTGTTTCTTCTCTTGAGGAAGTATCTTGCTTTTTTAGATCCTAGCAACTGGCTGGCTTGTATATGAACTGTGCCTGGATTCTTCCTAAGAAACGATTCTTGGGATAAGGACCTGGAATGTCTGACCCTGCTGACTTGGGAGATGGGGTAATACAATGGCTATGAGTGTGGAACTTGAGATCAAATGACCTGGATTGAAATTCAGTTTTGTCAACTTCCTAGATGGGAGAGCTTGAACAAGGTACTTCTTTTCTTATGCTTTAGTTTCTCATTTACATAGAGGATAATACTACCTGATAGGTTCTCCTTGAGGGATAAAATAGGAAAACACAAAATTCTCAGCATGTTGCCGGAAAGAACACTCAAGTAGGGTTAACTATTATGGCTAATTCTAACTATCTTAGAAAATAAAATACTGGTAGGGTTCTGTTCACCATTAGATTAGCAGAGCTACAGTCAGATTGGCTCATTTGCAGATTAAAAAAAAAAAAAAGTAATGAATGGTTTCTACAGGCAAGGAGGAGGGTGAACTGAAGCACTTGTGGTGGGTAATGCCCCCAAGTAGTCTGACTCTTGTTGAGATTAGACATGCACCTAAATAACAGCAATATTAAGTAAAAAGTGGCAAGACTGGACAAGAATGTAGATAAAATGCTCTGGAATTTAGAGGAGGGAAAGGGTGTAATCTGAGGGAAGTCACAGAAGACATTGTAGATAATGGCCCCATGGTGCATGTCTCTGTCATCTTAGTGTTTTGACTATAGGACTCATATAATCGACTAGAAAATTTCAGATTGAAAAGATCTACTTTCTATAGTGTAAAAATTTGGACACATATGAGAGAGTTCAAGTTCAATGCATATTCTCTGATTACAGTAACCTGGGGCCATAAACTCAGAATCCATTTAAAATGAGAATCAGGTTTGGCTTTCCCCAGAGGACAGTTGGCCATTTGCCCGGTGGCCTGTGCAGTAACAGACTTATATAAACTTCCCTAGTTTGAAAAGAAGGGGAGGGCAGTGGGAGAAGGAAAATGAGGGAAGCAGTGCTGAGTTTTTGTCTGTACAAACTCTGTGTTATGGCCAGGTGTCAAGAAAACTTGCTCATGTCCTCAGTGAAAGTTGCCTTACTCTGGGTGGGGACAGTGTGAACTTCTGTCTTACTCTATTTTTCCTCCCTTGTTCTTATGCTCTCCATTGTCATTCATGTTATTTGCCATTCTTTTTACTCTTTTGTCCAATCTTACATTAAACATTAAGTTTCTGGTCTTAAATCTTAAATGTGGCTGGAGAAAAGAAACTGAATAAAGCAAATGCCCTTGTCTCAATTATCCTTCTAAGAAAGGTCAAAGGCACCCAATATAAGTATATCCAAAGATATAGGGAGTGGAGTCTTACCAAAAATGCTGGAGAATATGATTTTCTATATTTCTTCTATTTCTGTTTCTATATGTTTTTTCTAAATACTTTTGGGAGCTAAGTTTGTCAGCCTTTTTGAATTTATATGCTGCTATTTAATGCTTCCCAACCTTTCTAAGTCATTTAGCCTATATTTAAAAGCATTCTGAAATTTTGATGTTAAAAATGATTCTTCTCATATTAGGTTGAGTTACAGGCATGAAAGGAAACAAGGGCAGAGTTGGGAAAAACTACCTAGAAACATTCAGAAATAAAAATACGGAAGTAAAATCCTATTGGATTATTTAAATTTTCCTTTCTTCTCTATTCTAGAAGATTCTAATGGTGGCTAATTTTATGCGCAAGCAACTATTTACATGGAATGTTTTAAAAGGATTTGAAAAATGAAAAAAAGGTTCTTGTCCAAAAATATTTCCTCTTTTAATTCCTGAAGTTTTCTAATGATTTAATTCTATCTTAATGTCAGTCTTCCTGGATTCTATTGTTTTTTCCCTAAATGCTCCTCCTGTGGACAGCATTATGCAACAAATCCCCAACTCTTGAGGAAATTCTCTCTTAAAATGCCATTTCTTCAGAACTGGGGACAAGTGGCAAATCACAGCTCTGCTCTTTGTAACTGTTCTCTGACTTCATTCATTGGGCTCTGAATAACCTGGGGACTGAACACTATTGGATTCATTTTATTTCATTTTGTGGAACTTTGAGCCATATCCATGTTGGGAAGTTAATAGAAAAAGGAACACTAAACTAAGAACACAGAGCCTAAAACTGTTCACCTGAAGTATCTAGAATATTGGGGTACTAGCTTATTTTCTGGCTTCTGATGATCAGGTTAACTGCCTCATTTATTCCCTTGGCCCTATGGTTGAGGAGGTAGCCTTGGATTACACCAAAGGTCGTTATGATCTTCAACCACCCATAGGGAGCTTGTCCAGTTTTGCAGGTTGGATTAGTTGACAGAGGAAGAAACCTAGAATACATTTGCATTCATTGGTTCAATGGAGTTTCTGGTTGAAGTGTTGTGCCACATTATCTCGTCACAGCTTTATGACTGACATATGCCCAATTGCCTTATATACTTTGGAAGCAACTGTCGTTTTATCTTGAAGAACAATTAAGTCTTCTGAAGGCTAAATGTTTCCAAGGAAGAAAAAAAAATCAGACTACAGTTTAATTTATTGAAAGTTATTTATAATTTAGTACTTACTGTCCTGAAAATGCCTGTCCCCTTGGAAATATGATTCAAATGCCCTGAACTGAAGAAACATTTTCCTTTTTCCTGTATAAAATATGAAACAAAAGACAACTGAAAAACACTTCATTAAAACAGTTCCTTTGTCCTTTTGACAATGAAAACCAAAAAGAGACATGCCAATGTGGCTATGTGGGTGGTCCTCTTTCTATGCTAACCTTAACATGACCTCACAAAAATCACTGAAAGTTATTTGATGGTTCTAGAGATTTAAAAAGTATGTGTTGAAAAGCAATAGTTCCATGCACTAAGGGATTTCAGAAATGCCATGTATTAAAATTGAGGATCCAAGAGTTGAACAATCTGCCCAAGAACTTGTGCTCCACCCAGACCTAGATAGAGACTTCAGATATTTTCACACCTGGGAAAATCTTATTCTGATCAGATTATCCTCGTTGTCATTTAGACTCATTAATTAGAGGTCTTACACAGGTTGATTCTGCTATCAACTGCATGTAATTGGTCTAAGTCAACGTATGTATGATACGTATCAAATGAACTTCAAGAATGTTCCCCATGAGAATATCTCTGACATTTCTCTTTGGCTCAGTAATTCTAGAACATTCCTCATCTCATAATGTCCTGAACTTCTTCAGAATGTAGCAAAAAGGGGGGTAGGGGTTTGATTATCTGATGAGAAATGAAAATTGGATACTGTGCTCTTTGTTTCTTTTTTCTTTTTTTAAGTCCTTTTTAGAGTAAGTTTTAATTTTCTAAGATTGTCTGAGAAGTCTGTCTAGTTACTAGAAAAATTGCCTTTTGATTAATCTGTTTTGCCAGTGAAACAATTCAGTCTAATAGTTTTGAGAAATGAAAAATGACCCATGTACTTTTGCCTTTGGTTAACATTTCTCTGTTCAATGAAACTTGATATCTTACCTCTGACTGCATTAAAATGATGGTGTCCAAAACTATCATATGGTAAAGCCCATTCTCTTTTTGTGCTATTTTAAAGTAGTTTTGTCTATTTTGGTTGTCTAAGAACCAAAAATAACAGGGAAGAGGCTCTTGTTTAACTGATACATCCCTCGCAGATACTATACAGAGAACCTGTGGGACATTTTCTTGAATTCTTAGGAAATGTGTCCCCCTTCTCTGAAATAGCACGAGAGCAGGTAATTTAAAAAAATAGCCACTTGAAAAAATTCCTGTAAAATACATATTCCTGTGCATTGTGTTCTCTTTAGCACATGGTACACCTTTTGTTATTCATCTTGACATGAGTCATGCTTACAAAGTATTTGGCAGGTCTTCGAATTTAAGTTCCCAAATGCGTATTCAACATAGATTAATTAAGATGGTTATTTCATGGAATATAAATAAAACTGCTTATTAAAATATAATTATTGAAGATAAACAATTATGTAATAGAAACCAGTTACAGAATATAAAAAATGACTAATGAAAAAGGCAATTGATTACAAATGACATAATTACTGGGGGTTAAAAGCTATGAAGTTATTATTTCTTGTTATTCCTTATGTAGGCTGTAATAAGCATTTTGATCATTATTTAACGTGCAGTAACTCACTTATTACATCCAAAGAGTTACTTTCCAACTCAGTACACGTGGCTTTAACTATGCTTAGGGGAGTTCAGAGGCTTATAGCTTTACCCTTAGGATTGAGGAAAGACATTGACAAAGAATGTTAATTAAGTGTTACTGATTGTGTTTTATTTTAGCAAATGGAAAGAAAAAATCAAAGTTCCTTTGATTGGAACCTTCTGCTAGCTGTCTGACAAATAACGGGTCCCCCACACTATAGAGATCCCTGTTTCCATAGAGAGGAATTAAAACTACCATTTGAATTTTTGTGACTTGCTCTTTCCTAAGGAATTCCCTAAGAAATAATTTCATTATCATTGTCATTCCTGAAGGGGTTCACCAAGGATTAGTAGCTTTGTTTTGACTCTGGCATTAAAATGACTATTTTCTCCAACTTCTCCCCAGCTCCTTAGTTTCTTCAGAAATATGATATTCTCTGTTATATTGAGAAGGGGACAGGACTTAAAGAAGCACAATAAGTAATTTGTGATCTCAGTTTTAGACCGTGGAAATAAAGAATATGTTATGAAGTTGGAACTACATGTATGGAATTAAGCCATTTCCCAAAAACTTAAGGGGACCCAGAGGTAGGAGCTGGAGTGGAGGATAGTATATGTTTAAGACAGTTCTCAGCATATATGGTGCATTGGAATTCACTAAGTATTTTTCTTTTAAACTGTTTCATATACTTAAAAGACAGGACGAGAGTGAGAGAGAGAAGGATATTTCATCCACTGGTTCATTCTCCAAATGTCCACAAGAGACAGGGATGGGTAAAACGGAAGTCAGCAGCCAGGAGCTGCATCCAGGTCTCCCATTTGGGTGGCAGTGGCCCAGGTACTTCCGTCATCATCTGCTGCCTCCCAGGATGCATCAGGTGGAACCTGGATGGGGAGTGGAGCAGCCTGAACTCAAACTGGCATTCCCACGTGGGATGTAGGTGTCTCAAAGGGCAGCTTAATCCACGGTGCTGCAGCACTTACCCCGAAGAAGTATTTTTCAAGGCACACTTGAAGACAAATGTTTTGTGTCCTTATCAAAATGCTACCTTTGTTCTCTTGAATCTAGATATGAACACTGTTCTCCACAATACCTTGGTTTCTGGCTAATTTCCTGACATAAATCTTTGAAACCTTGTCTTAAATATTATTTGCTGATTTTATTTTCTTTAGGATACACAGGAAGAGGAACTGGCTTCTATTCAATGGTGAAATCAAGCTTTACATGTGTATATATGTGTATTTATGTTATAGAGTACATGTGGAGAATAATGTCATTTAGAAGTTTTATGTTTAAGATGAAGATGGTCATGATATCTCTGCCATAACTGGATGATGTGAATGGATTTTCCTTGATCTTACGGTTGTTCAAAAACTTCAGGGAAGTTTCAAAATGACTAATATCAAGAATATTAGAGTGGCCTCTGCTTTTATCCTTTTGGAAGGGTAACATTTGGTAAAATTGTGAGGCTGTGTGTGTGTAGCATGCCTATGCTCTTTTTTCCATTTTCTCTGAGGCTCTACTCACTATCAGATCTTATAAGCCTTTGTGGTCCTAGTGTCCAGGTTACTATCATCTTTAACTTCTCTCTCTGGATGTGAGCACACACACATGCAAAGGTATGTGTACACTCTAGACCTGCTTAAATTCTGTAAGCCACAGTTTTTTATTTTTTTTAGAAAATCCATGTGTCTAGTAAGTGTTATAAAAAATAAATGAAAATATTTATATAAAGCACTTATTTGGAATTATTGCCATTTGTATAGGAAGTGTTCCTAAATTGTAGACTATTTGTTGGGCTGTTATTGAAGATGAATAAGCTACCGTTATATAATCAGACCTATTTATAGGTATGATGAATTCAATTAGTTGCTTTTCACCCACCAAAGTATAAAGACTTATAGGAACAAGTATACTTCTTGAGTTTCTTATTCACTTCTGATTTCACAGGTCCAACTCGATCAATTTTTTTCAGCTCTCTTCATGGCAACTTGCTAGGTGGAATGTGCTATAGGGAAGTGAAAGGGTCCTGGGCCAGAATTTATTGAGGGCTGTCTTCTTCAATTTTGAATCATTAAAATCTTGCCTAAGATCTAAAAAAATAATGTGCTACCTAAGCATCCTTTGATTTGTGAAAAGAATGAATTAATGATCAATCCTCCAGAAGTTCTGAGAGAATCTCCCAAAGAGCAGAGATCACTGTCCTCTGAACTGCTCTGTAAGGTTCTCCAGGTTTCTGTTGTGGTAGCTGAATGTAGAGGCATTCTCATAAAATTCTCATTTATAGGTCATGCCATAAAAAGTATGACCCACTGACTTGATGTTAGTCTCAGAAGGAGATGGAAACACATTGTTTGGTCTTAGTTTATCTTTTAAAGCAAGAGATCTTAACCTGGGGTTAGAAATTTCTGTGGTTTTATGAGTGCCATAAACGCATTGTCAAAACTTTAGAAGCATTTTTTTTTCCTCCATGGAAAGGAATCATAGTTTTTATCAGATTTTTAAGAGTCTCAACAACCTTTAAGCCACTTTTGGGGGTGGACATTTGACTGGAGTTAAGATATTTCGTAGGGTGCCTGTATAGGTTGTGCCTGGGTTCCAGTCCCAGCTTAGCTCTCCATTCTGGCTTCCTGCTGATGTACACCCCTGGAAACAGCAGATGGTGGTTCAAGTAGTTGGGTCGATGCCACCTGCATGGGAGACCTGCAATGCGCTCCTGGCTCCCACCTGTCTCAGCTCCAACTGCTGCAGGAATTTGAGAAGTGAACCAGCAGATAGGCGATCTCTGTCTTCTCTCTGCTTCTCTCTCTTAAACAAATAAAATAAATGAATAGGAAATATTGTATTACATTTAAATGGAAGGTTTTAATTTCACTGTCACTTTTGGATTTATATTTGAAGGCATGTTAAATAGAAGCCCATAATTCCATTGCCATCCAAAAAATCCCTGTCAATAACAGATTACTTCAACTGCTCAGATTTAAATTTCAGATTAGGTAAACTATGGAATTATGCTACCAACGTATATATTTTTGATATATGGCCTATGCAACAATGTTAAATCATAAGATGCATTGGGAGTGTTGGGAAGTTTTTTAGAAGGTGAGGTGAGGTAGAGTTTCAGTTAAAGTCTCAAAGGGAAAGGAAGCAAATTTTGGAGAGAAGGAACAATCCAAATATATTTTATGAGTTGATGAGAAAAATACCTATTATCAATGTGAGAAGGGCATTTGTGAGTCAGTGATTCTGTGCAGTCGCTTCTGGAGACACAGGCCACTACTCTTCCTTTGAAAATATAATTCATGGTAAGAAATTTCAGGACATTAAATTTACTAGTGGCAGGGTAGGGGAGATTATGGAAATGGCACATCAGTGAGTGGTGATAGGAATATTTTTCAGCTTTCATGTTTGGGTCTCTGGCCCTCCCTCTGACAGATGATAGAACCTGTATGGCATTCAACTTCCACAGATTTAGCACCATTCTATGTCAGGTTTGTTTTACAGAAAATATTAATAGGTGTTTTGAAAATAAGTTGTGGGGCCAGCGCTGTGACATGGCAGGTAAAGCTGCCACCTGCCGTGCCGGCAGCCCATATGGGTGCCACTTTGAGACCTGGCTGCTCCACTTCTGATCCAGCTCTCTGCCATGGCCTGGGAAAGCAGTAGAAGATGGTCCAAGTGCTTGGGCCCCTGCACCCATGTGGGAGACCTGGAAGAAGCTCCTGGCTCCTGGCTTCTGATTGGCGCAGCTCCGGCCGTTGCAGCCATCTGGGGAGTGAACCAGTGGATGAAGGACCCCTCTCTCTCTCTCTTTCTGCCTCTCCTTCTCTCTATGTGTAACTCTGACTTTCAAGTAAATAAATCTTAAAAAAAAAAAAAAAAGGTGTGTGAGCATCTCTAAAATGTGTACCCCTGAGTAAAAAAATATGAGAACTGCAGTTTAGTAGAAGGCACATAATCTTTGGAATAAGGGTAAGCTGGATTTGAATATTGACTTCTCTGTTTTGTGACAGGGTGGTGCTGGAGAAAAGGAATTCTCACTGAACCTCAGTTGTTTCAGTTGTAAAACTGGGCTAATCCTGCTTAATTCTGGAGTTGTTGTAAGACTTGAAGGTTAAGGTCTACCTTTATGAGTAGTAGGCAACTAATAAAAGAAAGCTATTATTATTGTTAATATGGAAATTTATTTATTTGTTGGGAAATAAAATGGTTTAAGTGAATTTCAAGGACCAGAAGCTTCCCTCCTGAAATGCTAAATATTTAATTCTTAGCTACCTAATAGAGGTGAGGCAGTATCTCATGGTTTCGATTAGTATTTCCTTTAAAATTTTTTCTGCAGTTTTATTCACATAGTTGAGATGCTTTACAACATACATTTTTAAGAACCTGAAGTAACTGGGTGATGCCTTTTTTAAAAACTTCACTTAATTTTGTTTATTTGAAAGGGAGATAGATAGATAGATAGCAGATGGAAGATTATCTATCTATCTATCTATCTATCTAGTTTACTCCCCAAATGCTGCCAAAGGCAGGACTGGGTCAGTTTGAAGCCAAGAGCAAGGAACTCAATCTGGGTCTCAAATGTGGATGGCAGAGAGCCAAACATTCAAGCCATCATCTATTGCCTTCCATATACATCAACAGGAAGCTATATTACAAGTGGCTGTGGCACAGGATCCTAGCCACTCTGATATGGGCATCCCATGTGGGGATTAACTTTCTGTGCCACAACCTTAACCCTATATCCCTAATGATTAGTACTATGATTTCAATAGGTTCCTCAAAAGTTTATGTGTTGGAAACTTAATCCCCAAATTGTCTTGTTGTTGGTTATTTGGAGAGAGGGCCTTTGGGAGGCAATTAGGATTGAGTGAGGTTGTGAGGTGGGGCCCCCTGCTGGCATTAGTGGCTTTGTAAGAAGAGGAAATCTGAGGTGGCACATTTGTGCTCTCCCTCCATGTGATACCCTCTGTGGTGTAATGATGGCACAGCTCTGGCAGCTGAGGCCATTTGGGGAGTGAAGCAGCAATTAGCAGATCTTGCTTTTGTTCTTGCTCTCACTCCCACTCTATCTCTGTCTCTCCTACTTTCTTTATACCTCTGCCTTTCAAATAAATAAAATATTAAAAAAATCACTGGGATTTTGATAGTGATGATATTGAATCTATAGATCACTTGGATAATATTGACATCTTAAAAATATTTTATTCACATCCATAAACATGAGATCTGTTTCCATGTATTTACATATTCTTTAATGTCTTTCAACAATGTTTTATAGTTTTCATTATATAATGCTTTTACTTGCTTAATCAACATGTTACTAAGTATTTTGCTCTTTTTGATGCTATTATATATGGATTTCTTCCAGAATTATGTCCTCAGATTGTTCATTATTACTGTATAGAAATGCAACTGAGTTTTGAATATTGCCTTTATGTACTGGTATTTTGCTCAATTTATTTATTAGTTCTAAAAGGGGTGTGTGTGTGTGTGTGTGTGTGTAGGCATTGCAATTGTAGGGCTTTCTGCATAAACAATCTGTGAACATATATCACCTGTAAACAGAGATAATTTTAATTTCATTTTTTCCTTTCCAGTTTAGATCTCTTTCATTCTCTTTCCTAATTTATTGGAGTGTGTCTTGCAGTGTGGTCTAGTGGCAATTTACTTATCTTTTGTTTATCTTGAAATGTCTTACCCATTCACAATAGCTACAAAAACAATCAAATACCTTGGAATAAACTTAACCAAAGACGTTAAAGATCTCTACGATGAAAATTACAAAACCTTAAAGAAAGAAATAGAAGAGGATACCAAGAAATGGAAAAATCTTCCATGCTCATGGATTGGAAGAATCAATATCATCAAAATGTCCATTCTCCCAAAAGCAATTTACAGATTCAATGCAATACCAATCAAGATACCGAAGACCTTCTTCTCAGATCTGGAAAAAATGGTGCTGAAATTTATATGGAGGCACAAGAGACCTCGAATAGCTAAAGCAATCTTGTACAACAAAAACAAAGCCGGAGGCATCACAATACCAGATTTCAGGACATACTACAGGGCAGTTGTAATTAAAACAGCATGGTACTGGTACAGAAACAGATGGATAGACCAATGGAACAGAATTGAAACACCAGAAATCAACCCAAACATCTACAGCCAACTTATATTTGATCAAGGATCTAAAACTAATTCCTGGAGCAAGGACAGTCTATTCAATAAATGGTGCTGGGAAAATTGGATTTCCACGTGCAGAAGCATGAAGCAAGACCCCTACCTTACACCTTACACAAAAATCCACTCAACATGTTTTTCCATAACTTTTGAAAGACAATTTTGCTAAATATAAGATTCTTAGTTGATATTTTTACATCCTTTTAACACTTTGAACATTTGTCTATGAACTCCAAAATTTTTTATAAGAAACCTATTGACAATCATATTGAGGAACACTTGTATGTGTTGCTTTCGAGAGTCTTTGTTTTTCTTTTTTAAATAGTTTTATTATGATGTATCTTGGTATGGGTCTCTTTGAGTTTATCCTTCTTGGAGTTTGTTGAGCTCCTCAATGTTTATGTGTTTCATCAGATTTTGAACATTTCCAGCCATTATTTCTTCAAATATTCTCTCTGTGCAGCCTTCTCTCTCACTTCTTATAGAGCTCTCACAATACATACGTTAGACCACTTGATGATGTCCCACATGTCCCTTAACCAATGTTCATATATTTTGAATTTTTTTCTTTTTTCTTGTTCTTCAAAAAGAAAATTCCATGGCCTTTAAATTTTCTGATTTTTTTTCTTCTGCCCCTTCAAGTCTGCCTTTGAATCATTCTAGTGAATTTTTCATTTTAGTTAGTGTACTTTTCAGCTCTAGAATTTGTAGGCTCTTTATTAATATTTCCATTTTGCTGATACTTTTTTTTTACTTCTTCTACATCCTTTATTAATTCTGTGAGTATTTTAATCTAGTAAGTCTGTTTTTTTTTTTTTTTTTTTTTTTTTTAGTGGGCCATACTCTCCTGTTTGTATACTTGTGACTTTTAATTGAAAACAAGATATTTAAATCTAATAATGTGGAAACTTTGTGAATCATATTTTCCCTCTTAAGCAAGCTTTGCTGATTTTTTTGCTTGTTGTTCTTGTCTTTTAGATTTTGTAGACTCTTGGTGCCAAGAATTAGCCTGTGGTGTAAGCTTAAGGTCTTCTCGGATGCTATGAGTGTCTTTTTCTGATTGTTCCCATGCACAATCACATTCTAATTTTCTTCAGATGTACAATTCCTTTTGACTATCCTCCTCTTCAATATCTGTTCCCACAGGGTTAAAAGGAAGCAATGAAGCAGGGGGAAAATATCACAGGCCCTTTAAATTCCCTAAAGTCATGTCAGCCAATGGGTAAACTTGCAACAGGAGAAATTGGAATGACAGTGTTTTCCCTCCTCCTTTGTACCTCTGTCAGAAGTAGCAACACAGACTACAGATCCTCCTGATTTAAAGGACAGAGTTCTTTTTGTCTTCTCTGGCTCCCAAAAGCTGAGTGCAGGTTGCTCCAGGAATATGCACACAGTTGTCTGCCGTGGAGGTGGGGGAGGGGCTGAAATAGATCAAAATTAACAGCAATTTACTATACAAACTTTCCCATGGAAGATGCAAGATCAGACAGACTCTTTTAAGTGTAATTCTTGAGGTTTGGAGACAGATTCCTAATGTTTCCTATTCTGCCATCTTCCCAGAATACTCTCTAGGTTAGCTGTTAGTGAAGTAATTTCAGATTCATTTTGAAATGCCCATTTTCTTTTTCTTAAATATTTATTTATTTGAAAGACAGAGGGAGGGAGAGGGAGAAAGAGAGGGAGAGAGAGAGGAAGAAAGCAATATCTTCCAACTGCTAGGCCATTTCCCAAATGGCTGCAGTGGCTGGAGCTGAGCTGATCCAAACCCAGGAGCCAGAGCTTCTTCCTGTCTCCAAAGCAGGTGCAGGGACCCAAGGACTTGGGCCATCTTCTACTGATTCCCAGGCCATAGCAGAGAGCTGGATCAGAAGTGGAGCAGCAGGGTCTTGAACTGGCACCCAGATGGGACGTTGGCACTGCAGGCAGTGGCTTTACCTGCTACACAGCACCGGCCCCTGAAATGCACATTTTCACAGGAAAGAACTCTGCAGAATTTTAGACCTACATGGCACATATATATATAGCAGACAGACAAACTGAATAGCCCCAATTAGGTTACTTCTTAATTGGTGCGATTGACTTAAAATGGTCTCTCCTGGGTTAGTAGATCGACTTTCTGCTCAATCTCAGAGTTTGCAGCTGTACCTTGTATTATCCTTTACATACCATGGTGTCCCTTGAAGAGCAAGGGCAAGACTATCAGATTACAGCTGAATGTAGTCTAACACACTGATGCTCAAATCTTATTCCTCAGCATTTAGGAATTCCATAGGAATGATCCAGGCACATATGGTTAGTAAGAGTGTTTAAGAAGTCAGAATTATTGGAGCCCTGTGCTTACTACAATAAGAGAAACTCAACTGGTTACATATTTAAATATTGGGAGTTTATGAGATTTCATTCAAAATTAAAAATTTCTTGGTTTAATAATACTTGAAGTTAACTGAAAAGTGCTCTATCCAGAAAATTTTTGGTCTGGAGAAGCTGGGGAAATGCCTTCAATAAAATCTGAAAACAGCAATTATGCTCACCATCCATCCTCCTTCCTCATTTTTTCTTTTTTTGACAGGCAGAGTGGACAGTGAGAGAGAGAGACAGAGAGAAAGGTCTTCCTTTGCCGCTGGTTCACCCTCCAATGGCCATCTTGGCTGGCGTGCCGTGGCCGGTGCACCACACTGATCCGAAAGCAGGAGCCAGGTGCTTTTCCTGGTCTCCCATGGGGTGCAGGGCCCAAGCACTTGGGCCATCCTCCACTGCCTTCCGGGCCACAGCAGAGAGCTGGCCTGGAAGAGGGGCAACCGGGACAGAATCTGGCGCCCTGACCGGGACTAGAACCCGGTGTGCCGGCGCTGCAGGCGGAGAATTAGCCTAGTGAGCCGCGGCGCTGGCCCCTCATTTTTTCTTAACTAAATGAGCTGAAATATGAGTTCCTAATGAAACATTCTCTGATCATTCCCAAACCCGAAGAATCTTTTTCTGATCATTTGTCTCTGCCATTATGTTGGCCACAATAAGCTGACAGCTGCAATAAGCGTCCCTGTCAATGACTTGTTATATTCTTCTTCTTCTTCTTTTTTTTTTTTTTGACAGGCAGAGTGGACAGTGAGAGAGAGAGACAGAGATAAAGGTCTTCCTTTGCCGCTGGTTCACCCTCCAATGGCCGCCGCGGCCTGCGCACCGCGCTGATCCGATGGCAGAAGCCAGGTACTTCTCCTGGTCTCCGATGGGGTGCAGGGCCCAAGCACTTGGGCAACCGGGACAGAATCTGGCGCCCTGACCGGGACTAGAACCCGGTGTGCCGGCACTGCAGGTGGAGGATTAACCTAGTGAGCCGCGGCGCCGGCCGAATGACTTGTTATATTCTAAAGATTATTTTTCCTTTAGGCAGCTTGCAGCACCAATGGTCCTTGTCAGGTGGTTCTTTTGAGTGTTCTATGTCACAAGATCACTTTGGTTCACGTATTTCTTTAGAATATAATTTCTTATGAATTTACGTTAAATCCTCAACTAGATTGCAAGCTTCTAAAGATAGGAATTATTTTGACATGGTATCATTTGTAATCCTTGAATTGCCTGAATATATCAGAAAAACAGATAGATTGGGTGATCAAAATAGGTTATTTTTTTGATGGAACTGCTTTAGTTTGCCTGGGGTTCGTCTGTGGATGGAATTGCCTTAGTATAGATGTTACTAGGCTAAGATACAATAAAGACAGACTCAGTGATAATTTAAACTCTTAAGGAGCATAGATTCTTTTTTTAAAAAAAGATTTATCTTATTTACTTCAAAGACAGAGTTAGAGAGAGAGGTGGAGACAGAGAGGTCTTCCAACTGCTGGTTCACTCCCAGATGGCCGCAACGGCTGGAGCTGAGCCCATCCGAAGCCAGGAGCCAGGAGTTTCTTCTGGGTCTCCCACGTGAGCGTAGGGGCCCAAGGACTTGGGCCATCTTCCACTGCTTTCCCAGGCCATAGCAGAGAGCTGGATCAGAAGTGGAGCCGCTGGGACCAGAACTGGTGCCCATATGGGATGTTGGAGCTTCAGGCTAGGGATTTAACCCACTGTGCCACTGCGCCAGCCCCAGGAACATAGACTTTAAAAAAAATTAAAATAGTCCTGGAAAGGTATTTGGCAACAGTCTTCATAATCAGGCCCTTTTTCAGAGACATCAACTAATAGCAAAATTGTTATACTCAGGGTTGCTTTCTGCATTATAATTCCAACCAGAATAGGGAAGAAGCAGTGTGATGGAGTGAATATACAAATTTCTATAGCTGAAGCTGGGAAGAAGTACAGATTATTTTTATTTACATTCTTTTGGCTAGAACTCAATGACATGGCCATAGTTCAAGGGAAACTGGGAAATGTTTTTACCTGGGGGCCAGCGCTGTGGCGTGCCTGGTGCAGCCACTGCCTGCAGTGCCGGCATCCCATGTGGGTGCTGGTTCGAGTCCCAGCAGTTCCAACCCCAATCCAGCTCTCTGCAATAGCCTGGAAAAGCAGTGGAAGATGACCCAAGTTCTTGGGCCCTTGCATCTGCATGGGAAGACCTGTGGGAGGCTCCTGGCTGCTGGCTTCTGATTGGTGCAGCTCTGGCCATTTGTGGTCAGTTGGGAAGTGAACCAACAGATGGAAGACCTCTCCTTCTCTTTGCCTTGAGTTTTCTTTGTGTGTAACTCTGACTTTCAAATAAAAACTACATTTTTTAAAGATGTATTTTTTGCCTGGATATCTACATTGTAGTTGCAATCCAGTTATTATGAAATAAGGTGATAAAGGATATTGGTAACAACTATTAGTCTTCCTCATAAAGGAAAAGGGTATTTTTTTCACATTTTAAGAAATTATTCAACTCTTCAAATTAGGCATTCTCATTCCTTATATTCTAGATTGGAACAGATATTTGGAGGTGAATTAATAGCCAAATGGGACAGAACTATTTTTTAGAGTTATTTATTTAGGTATTTTTTTAGAGTTATTTATTTGAAAAGTAGAGTTACAGAGAGGCAGAGGCAGAGGGAGAGAGAGAAGCTGGTTCACTCTCCAGTTGGCCACAAGGGTCAGAGCTAGGCCAATCTGAAGCCAAGAGCCAGGAGCTTCCTTCAGGTCTCCCACATGAGTGCAGGGGCCCAAGGATCTGGGCCATCTTCTGCTGTTTTTGCAGGCCATAGCAGAAAGCTGGATTGGAAGTGGAGTAGCTGGGACTTGAACTGGTGCCCACATAGGATGCTGGCACTGCAGGCAGTGGCTTTACCTTATCCTCCACAGCACTGGCCCCGAATTATTAGGTATTAACAATAGAATTTATAATTAGTTTTTAAGCTCACTTATCTTCTGACTAAGTAACAAGTGGCAAGAGAATTTCTCTGACTCCTCCCTCATTCCCTCCCTCCCCCTTCTGTTCCTTCCTCCCTCTTTTTTTCTCCTTTTTTCCTACTCTTCCTCTCACGCTCTTGCTCTTGTTCTTGCTTATATTTCATATATGCACCTGTACACATACACACACTTTCCAGGTCACCATGCTTAATAGTCTAAATAGGTATAGAGAGCCTTGATTCAGATAAAGCTCTTTTATTTCCTATATGTCTTTAACCAATTCATTCAATGTTTCTAAGCCTTAGTGTACTTGTGTAAAGGGGGATACAATTTGCACTTATTTTAGGGAGTTTTAATAATGAAAAAATTGGGGTACCATTTACAATTCTTTTACAAAGTTGTTTGGATAGTATCTTGTAAAGTATATACATCTCCCAATACAATTTAACTGTTTAGATTATGTTTACATTAAGTCCAAAATATCACATATCTTTTCCAGCATATACCATTTTGGACTAGTGAAAAAGCTGTGTTTTGTTTTTTTTTTTTTGTTTTGTTTCGTTTCAATGGATACAATTATGAGAGAGGGAATAAGAATATGACTAGTTTTGCTTTTTTTTTTTTCATTTGTTTGTTTTTACATTATAACTTTAGGATCAGTATACCCTTGATCCAAGCCACATTTAGCTCAAATTCATCACAACATAACAATCGTTCATCTATTGTTCCTACAGTTAGCCTGTTAGACGCTATTGCATACATGAATGTCTGGTAATGCAGTGGTTTTGCTAAATTCCACAATGTTAGAATAATATTACCAGTGTTTTGATTCTGGCTGAAATAAGTAGAGGGGCCCATTGGCTTCTCATGGAAAGGATCTTTGTTAGAACCCAGATACCACCAGCAATTAGGCAGAATGTAGGAGAAAAACCCCAAAACCCCAAAATAATTTTTGAAATTTCCAATATGTAAGCCCCTATGTCTGTTGGAAATAATGGAGATTTATTTTGTTTGAGATCAAGTTTCCCCTAATGCAATATTGTATGCTGTTGGAGAAGATTGGTACATTTTACAATTCATGACAGTGCTCTTCTTTCTAGAGCCCTGCAGGGTGTGGACAATGGAAAGTTTTTTGGGGTGACTAATACTTTCTATGAATAAACTAGATCCTTAATTCCTCTTCTGAAGGCTGAAATCTTAACCAGAACCTCTCCTAGGAAAATTGATAGATGTTTTTCTTAAGGTCCACGTGGAAATCTAGTTCTTCAAGCAGACTTCAGACTGATTCAACCCAAATATATTGGGATTCTTCTATCTGGTGTGTTCTTTCCTAGGAGCTTTCAGACCCCTTAGGTCATTGAGTCATCACTGATTTTATCCTCTAATCAAGTGGTTACATTGATGTATTATTTACTTTACAAATTGAAGCATACCACTCTTTTCCTTTGGTTGTTACTCTTTGGGTAGCTATTTGAAAAATGAAAATTATTTTGATGACTCATATCTCATCAGGGAAATATCCTCTCATCAATATTTGAGAACCAATTCCACAAGCAAAGTCACTTCAGGACTTGCCCGGCTAAGGTTTTTCAGGTCCATCTTTCAAAGGAGGTGAAATTCTAAGACTGGAAACATTTGTGGAAAAGAGTAGAAATTAACATTGAAGGTGACTGTAAACTGGACTGATTTTTCATTTTTATAGCTTTAGCTATATAAAAGGAAGCAAGCAAGCAAATGCAGGACAGCCTAGGATCCAACCTCTGCTGCTCTTTCAGTGGAGAGGAAACGTGGAGACTTTACTGCTCTACCGGTTTAGCAGAAATACTGGAAGTCTGTCGATCAACTGGAGGATCCTTTCTTGTCTTGGCTTGTTTTGGAGCTGGTACAAGAGCTGATAGTCTTAACCCTGTTTAATTTATGTTGCTTCAGAAAGAAAGGTTGTCAGGGCCCACATGATGAAGAAAGAGGAAGAAAAGCGAGGAGACTAGGGACATGTCTAAACCTCCTCCTGCGGCTCTGTCACCCTGCTCATCAGGTAAGAAGAAAAACAGATTAAAGCAAGGTCTTTGTTTCCAAATTCCAGGCTTGCAAAGGATGTATTATGATACTCATTTCAAAATATGGCTACATCTTGAAAGCATTTTAGTTGGAAAGGCATATTATCTTTAACAATGAAGGAAAGAAAAAAAACTTGGTGCATTACAGTAGAGTCTTAAAATACCTTAGCAGATCTGACTATATAATGTGTGTATATATATACATGTGTATACATATATATATATATATACACATACATATATATCTTTTTACATTAGCATTCAAAAATGCTTGGCAGGAACACTAGGAATGGTCCAAAGTTCAATTCATAATCATAAGCAGACTCCCCCCTCCCCACCACTACTTTACTTTTGGTGAGTGTGTTGGAAGGAGGTGAAGCAGAGAGAACGGGGTCACATTTAAACATCTTTCCCCCCTGTCTTCCTCAGGACAAGCTCCAATTTCATAATGGGATAGTTTTATTCAGAGTTAACTAGCTTGGTTTGGTTCACAATGGTAATCGTAGAAAATATAAAGTAACGTTTTAAGAGCTCAGCCTGTGAAAGAAAGGAGTAGTGCAGCTTAGTAAAAGCATATGTTGCTAGTGGGACCTCACAACCACATTCAAATCAGGCTCTTGCCAAATCACGTTGTTTCTAAAGCTCCTTATTTAAATTTCCCAAGTGAGGTTCATATGGCATGTTCCGTGTTTTTGCTATATCGTAGTGAAGGAGGGTCTTATGAATCTTTCCCCTTAAGAACCAACTTTTTTAAAAAATTGAAGTCCAAATTAAACCTAGTTTACATTTATAGAATACAAGACTCCATGCCACCGACAACAACACAAAAAAACATCTGCTCTTGGCACTGTTTGGGGTGTGATAATGGCCCACGGAGCTATGGAGCGGTGGTGCGTACAGGCAGAGCTCCTGCCAGCATTTGCTGTGGCAATATCCGAGGTAGGTTTCATTGCGGTCAGCATTTGTAGGACCCTGAAATGCCATCTAATCAAGTCCCAGTTTCAAAGAATGCCTGTGTTAAAATTACCCCAGCCCAGTGTGTTCTTTTCTTCTAAAGATTATGAATACAAAGTCACTGCATTTCAGTGCTTTTCAGAATTCATTCTGAAGTTGAATGTCACCAGATTACGTATATGTTTGCTCTCACATTTGAAGACTGTTTTTCTGTAGCCTTCTGTTCTATTCAGAAAGCCTGGTTCTTTTTACTTCTTTTTAGGCTCTGTTTAATCATTGTTTATGGTTTTGATAGTTCTCTCCTGGCACCTCTGAGTTCTTTACAACTTAATTATCATATCTATCACTATAATGAATAAAATGATAATTCCCCACCCCACCAGTCTCTAATACTATTTACCCATCCAAATATAAAAGCCAGCCACACTGAATGATCAGCTTGCATTAAGCTTGGCGCTGTTATGATGTGGACGTCTTTCTGAATCACTTTTTGCAACACAAAGTACACAACCAGAGAGACACAGAACTGATCCCTGTCCGCCTTCCCTGATGAGTGATGCTGTACACTTACGCTCTCCAATTTTGACTGCCAATAGCCATATGGATCTGCCCAGTCTAAATAGTTTTGTCCTGAAATAATGGAATCGTATTTTGGCATTTTATTTAGAAAACAAAAGGATTTATTGAGAGTAACAGAATCCATATTATGGATGACACAAAATATGGTTTACTTAAACATAATCCTACATAATGCATTGTAAATTTAATTCTGTGAGGTCCTGATATTTATTTCTAATCCCTCATCCCCACCCCACACCTGCCTTATGTCTTATCATCCATGAACCTAGGATATTTTAAAAACAAACCTTTACACAGGGTAAGAGGATAGCTTTGTTCTTTCTAATCCAGATCTCTCTTCTTTGTTTATTTAGGATATGCTAATCTTCTAAATGTTTTACCTAGTTTGTGTTTCTGGTTTTATGTCCACTAGACTTCTCTATTTTATTCTGATTTCACTTAAAATAGATAAATATTTTTCTGACAAGCAGTAGAATAGTGTGATTATATGCATAGATTATCTAGGTCTACTTCCAGGCTTTGAAATTTTTAACAATTAACTTTTCTAAATTTCAGTTTCTTAATTTATAAAATGGAGATAGAAATCATTTGTAACACCTAGAGTTGCTAGATGAATTGAATGGGTTGTTATATTTCAAGCACAAAGAGCTGCACATGGCCATGGAAGCCTATTTTAATATCAGCTATTATTATTCAACTGTATCACTCTGCAGAGTGTCTGGCTTCTTTTCTATCTGCACAGCCTGAAGTTATTTGTCTCTCTCTAATTCAAGTACTCTGTGCTCTGCCTTTTTGTTCCAGCCAAGGGAAAGAGTCCTGTCCCATTTGACAGCAATGAAAAGAGATGCGTGCTTGGTTCCTTTTGTTGGGAAGAATAAAGTCCAGCTCTGAGTTCAAGGTGAACTCTTTGGCCCTAGTGAGGAAACTTACTGAGACCATGTTTCTTCCTGGAAAATAGCAATAAACGTTCTTCCAGTAATTGTAACCGTACTCTTTTCCTCTGACATAGACTTCACTTGAATAAAACAATGTGTATATGTGCAAACATATTTTCTTTCAAATATTTAATTTCCTGAGCCTTTGCTTTATAATCACTCATTCTTCTATATTTGTTATTTTAATAGCCAAATTGGATTTTTATATTGTTTTTGGTGTCACAGGATATATGAGGAGAGTGTTGTATCATTTAACTTGCTATTAAACAAAGTTATAAAGTTGCAGGCTGGGGACTAGCCCCTGCCAAACTTGGGGTGATATTAATAGTTCCTTAACAATAGTCTCTTATGAGCAATGGACACTAAGCAACATAAGATGCAATTAGTACACAGTGTAAGTAAGATATTGCTGATGTGTTGGTACTGTGTCAAGAATCTCCAAATTGATGCTACCTTGGACAAGATACCCAATAATAGTAAGTGCCTGTAAGACTTGTAAAACCATGTTAGAAGAGAAATAGATTTATCAGAAGGATTTTGACTTACCAGAAATATGGATTTACTTTCTTTAGAAAATGGTACACATTTTATCTAGCACCCTGTGATCTTTTGGGTGCTTATAGATTCATTTCTCTGTGTTGTATTGTTATAGGGCCACTAAATGCTAACTGTCTAGAGTATAGGCTCAGGAATTGGACTGCCTGGCTCTTAGATTTTATTAGCATGGGATGTTTGTGAGTAGTTCTTAACTCCTGTGACCCTCAGTTTTCTCAACTGTAAAATGAGAATGAAACAGTACCTACTCATAGGGTTGTAGTGAGGATTACATGAAATAACCTCCTATATAGTTGCACTTGCTGTAGAGATGTATTGAAGAAGTAATAACCATTTTTTTAAAGATTTATTGATTTACTTGAAAGAGTTACACAGAGAGAGGAGAGGCATGAGAGAGAGAGAGAGAGAGGTCTTCCATCCGATGGTTCACTCCCCAGTTGGCTGCAATGGCTGGAGCTGCACTGATCTGAAGCCAGGAGCCAGGAGCTTCTTCTGGGTCTCCCACGTGGGTACAGGGGCCCAAGGATTTGGGCCATCTTCTACTGCTTTCCCAGGCCATAGCAGAGAGCTGGATTGGAAGAGGAGCAGCCGGGTCTCGAACTGGTGCCCATATGGGATACTGGCGCTTCATGCCAGGGCGTTAACCCGCTGAGCCACAATGCCGGCCCCAAAGTAATAACCATTATTAAACATGAACATTGTCCTTCATCATCACTGGATATTTAATTTCCCTTTAGTCTTGTAAATAGTGGCTGGTGATTTGTGTTCTTACAAGAATATATGATATTAAAGATTACAATGTAGAAAAAATTATCATCTGACTTGCTTCTGTTTCTTCTGTTACTAGATATCAGAATGTGGACAAAATTCTGGTATGTGGCACTTTAAGTGCCCATTAGGAGAGTGGACATACAATCCTCATCAAAACTGGCATAATTTAGAGGATGGAAACAGCAATGGAACAACTGGTATAGTTTTGGCTATTTTGGACGGATCGGGGTTAAGTGGTAATGCTATGAATTTGATGTTCCCAGTATATATTTTTATGTCATAAATATCCACCAAACCAAAAAGCAATAACCACTTTATCATGCTTCCAATTTTGTGGGGCAGTAGTTGAGGAATGGTATAGTTGGTCACTTGTCTCTGTTCTGTGATGACTGAATCTTGGCTGGGGTGTCTGGAATGGCTGCAGATGCTGAGATAATGAGATTGGGGCCATATGTCTGGGGTCTTAGTTTTGCTGTCAGCTAGGTTCCTAAGTTATTCTCCATGTGTCATTTGCTGTGGCAGGAATGGTATAGCTGCAAAGATTCAAATGCAAAACAGCTAATAAAATTTAGGAAAGCACAGATACCCTGGGAATGGGAAGACTGGGTTGACACAGAGCAGGAATTAATACAAGGTCTCCCAAAGTGTGCAACACATGTCATTGGTGATTTTCAAGTGAAGTTGATATTTTGCCTTCAATACCTTTGATGATTCATGAGAAGGGAAAATCTCATTAGCTATAATGTATGTAGTCATCAATGACTTCTCTCCTTAACAAACAGAAGAAATGAGAATTTCAATGGTCAGCACTGTTTAACAACCCCTGAACAGAATGATTTTGTTTTCATTGTAATATTTTTCTATTATTGCCTTCTAATTATAAGAAGTAATAACTTTTTAAAAGATTTATGGTTGTAATATAAAACTACCTTTTAAGATATCTATAATATATATAGTAGGTATGGCTGATGATTACACAACAGAGTGAATATAGTAAAAGCTACTGAAGTGTTACAGAAAGTAAAGGATGTCATGTGGTGTTTTGAGGGGAGCTGCTGCTGGCAGGATTTGGAAGAGATTATACTATATCTGGATGGTACCTGTACACAAAGATTCACAACAGAGAAGAGACAGCTAACCCCAGAGGACATCTACAGAATGAGTCCTTGAAAAGTGCTGTGGAGGATGAGTCATGGAGCAGATTACTAGTTCCTCCATCTCCACCTCCTCCTCTCTGTCAACAAGGTTAAGGCTATGTGTGAAGAGCAAAGAGTCAACTCTGCCCTCTCCTACTTCAAATCCGTGAAGCCACTAACCTGTCAGGTTGTTTCAATAGGAAAAAGTTTTAAACTAGTTCATAAGTATTGACTAAAAATGGAAAGTTAAAATTTTAATAACTGGAGGTACTCAAGGGATTTTGAAATCTGCCCAATATACAATTCAATTATCCTCCAAAAATGTACAAATATATATGAGTAAAAAAGAAGTCAATATAAAAATAGTAAATAAAAGCATGAAACCTATAATAGACTAATAAGAGAATATGGAAAAATCATACTGGTGGTGCAAGAATAATAAAATTTGAGAAAGATTTAAAATATAATTGGTGACAGAATTTTCATCATGCTGCCTAAAATGGCTACCAGCTGAGTTATTTGTCTTGATTAAAGAATTCAAGATGCTATCAAAAGCTAAAGAAATCTGAGAGGGAGGTAGAAAAGGGTTAACTTTTAAGTCTTCACTAGGTATATTATCACTAATAAACCCAATTATAAACTTACTGGAAGAACTGACTGTTGTAGAGTTACGTTGTGAACTTAGGAAATCTCTAGAGTTCAGAGCCTGGTTGGCAAGTGGTTGGTGCAGGTGTCCTAGGGAAAGCACTACACACAGCAGAGAGAGATGAATTCTCAAAAAACATTGCTCTTAGCAAGAGAAATTCCATTGCCTTGGTCCCCAACTCGTCTTGTACAGCATGTGGTTTTTCTACCCTTCTTTCCCTGTCTTTATTACTTTTCAGGCCCCTCAAAGTCCTTCTGCTTAATTTTAAGTCCTGGCCTACAGTGGCTGCTATAAATACCTTTGCCAGGTATTAAATGTCTTACAGCAATACTACTTTGGTCTTGGGAATTAAAAATCAAAATTCATAATAAGGAATTAAAAGTAGAAATATGCTTTTAAGAACAAATTATGCCTGCATATATGTGCTGTGCCATTGTTTCTAAGAAACGTGTTTTAAGAGAGAGAGACTGGGTTTTCTTCTGGACAGGTTTTTGTTTAAATCCTATCTAGCACACACTGGGAATTTGACCTTGTACACACTTAGCCCCTCTGGGCTTCAATATTCTGACCTGTAATCTGGGGAAATCATTCTTTCTTCTTTGGTTGTGACGAAGGTGCAATGAGACAGCATACACTGAACTCACAGCTCAGAACTTGCAGCATGATTTCTGCTTAAGGAACATTCGTGATTGTCCCTGGTCCCTGTTACCCTTACAAAAACCATTATAATAAGGGAAAACATCTGGGCAAGTTTATAAATTAATGTATATATGAATGTATATCTGTGTATTAATGCAAGCATGTGGTATGTATATCTATACTTGTATGTCTTTAACCCCAAAGAGGGACAGAGTTATGTGATGTAACTTATGAATACTGAATATTACTGTCAGCAATAAGCTGCTTATCAGAGTCTAATTCTTAGCAAATTGGAAATAAAAATTTAATTAGCTCCAGGAATTCAGAAGTAAAACCAAAGAGGAACATGAAACACAAAAACAATATATATTCTCATTTTTCTCTATAGATGAGTCTAAATCATTATCCCCTTGCTACACACCCTTTTAAGAC
The DNA here is from genome assembly GCF_964237555.1 of Oryctolagus cuniculus. Classification (NCBI taxonomy): domain Eukaryota; kingdom Metazoa; phylum Chordata; class Mammalia; order Lagomorpha; family Leporidae; genus Oryctolagus; species Oryctolagus cuniculus. The sequence continues at coordinate 176,743,328 of NC_091432.1, read as the reverse complement.
TATAGTCCTTTCCATAGTATTTAAGTGCATTAGTAATCTTAAAGGCTTGCACCTCCACTGAACTGTTGTGAAAGGGCCTTAGTCTTTTTCCTTTCTAATTCTGTCCTACAAATCTCCCGTCTTTCTTCCTGTTACTTCCTCTCAAATCCTCAGTGACTCCCACAGCTGTGGTCCCTTCCTCCCACTCCACCATTCAAGGTGGAACTGTGTTGCTATTGGAGACCTCCCCAGCTCCCAGAAGCTAGCTCTGTCCAAGAACTTAGGTGGTGGACTTAAAGTAGCAGAAAGTAGTCAATAATTAGAAAAACAGATTTTTCAGCCAAACTGAGTAACTACAGCTTGGAGTTTCATACTTGAGATATAGATTTCGCTAATTAATTATCACAAGGTAATGGTCTGTGGGGGAACATAGCTTTATAAACTTTTGGCTGGGACTATTGCAAATGAACAATAAGCATAGAAAAATGTTAATAGTCGAGGAGAAAGGCATTTTAACAAAGTCTAACTGTATGTGGCTTAGGGCAAACATATGCATTACACATCTAACCCCACACTGAGAAAATAATCTCTAATGCTGGTTCCTCTGCTAGTCCTATTAAAAGTTCTCCAAAATGTAAAGCCTGCCAATTTCAGCCTAAGAATAAATGGGTCATGCTTCCTTCTGAAACAGCATCCAAGATTCATGCTCTCAGTGCTGCACACTAAATCTCAAAGGGAGGAATAGCTCTGCCCAGAAAAGGCTGATGTGTTGATCCAACCTCATTTATTTCAGGACAGGCACCCCAAGGCCACTTTCTGTCAGGGATGGGTAGAGTCAGGATTTCACATGAAAGGATTTCAGTCTCCATATTTGCTGTTGGGTGAGTGTATTTAGAGTGTGAGACTTGCAACCAATGTTGGAGAAACTTTGAACAGCTCTGCATTCTGTAGGATGTTAACTCTCAGAGGAGTCAGCACTAACATTGCAATAAGAGGGGAGGCCTGAGCCAGTCCAGGACATTGGTCGTTTTTGCACATGACTTTAAGGCAATGTTAGTGGAGCTGGTTTTTGGATGAGTGGATGGTTTCCTCTGCCCTTGAATACTTACATTATGAAGTAGATAAACCACCACTATCATGTGAAGTGACATGATAAGTGAAG